>NC_083857.1:10072421-10375452 GCF_029169275.1 Apis cerana
TTTTTATGAAAAGCTTCGAAGAAAAAAGAACGAATATTTTTATTATGTTTTAGTAAGGATATTCAAGTTGTTATTGTTTTCACTTAGTATACAGATAGATTTGTATAACTCGAAATGATAACTGTAAATTTCTATATTACTATAACTAAGTGAAATATATTTTTGAAAAGTTTTATGTTTTTATATGGTTCTATAAATAGTAGAAATGAAACTCCATTAAAGGAATTATGATTTGTTGCCACTGAATGTAGTAACAGAATTTAAAAGGAATCAAAACAGTGCAAATGTACAATAAAAATACATTGCATTAAAATAACGAATTCTCTCTAACAAAAATTTAATAAAATTCATATTTTTCATTCTGATAAAAAAGTTACCATGTACTACATAATTCTATGCAATGTTTTCTTTATTTTCATTTAATTTTACTTACGTTAAATTGAAAAATTTATAATATAGATTTATATATAGAATATCTATAAAACTCGAGAATTATCTTTAAATAATAATTAATATTTCAAATTAACCAAACATTCTTACATTTATATAACAATTTGAATATCAAAATATATCACTTGCGTATAACATAAAATTATAATCACGAACTTGGTGCATATAATTCTAATTCAACAGCTTCGAGTTCCAAAATTTAATATTCCCAACATTCCAATAAATCTGACCAGCAGCGTAAAAACATCGCACGAATTAATCGCCCACCACTTAGTCACGTATTTGCAAACTATCGGCCCATCTCGTATCTCTCTCCTTCGTCAGCAGTTTTTTTTCCCCTGTATCATTTAGGACAGAGAGGCGAACGCTTGATTAACTCTAACCCCCCATTAAACGCGGAAAGCTCCGCGTTCTTCCGGTCCGCTGGGTTCCGGTTCCACGGGGCAGCCGGAAATTTCTGAGTTATCGAGAGCGTGACGTCATCGTGCTGTTATCGCTCACCGATTTCGACCGTCCTCGTGTGGCCGTTTCGTGCCAAAAACCGAATCCCTTTCGGCGGGATAATTTTCCGGAAGAATGGATTCGCGCGGATCGGATACACTACGATCGTGCTGAGCATCGTCTAAGACAAAGGGAGGGAAAGGTCGAGGAGAAGGCTCAAGGCTTAAGTTTGTTTCTTTGGGATCTTGGAAGGTACGCAAGTTTTTGTGGAAATGAAGAAATCGATAGGTGAATTTAAATGCATGTATTATTGCAGGGATTTAAATTTTGTTGGAATAAAGAGAATAATTGGAACAAATGGAAATAAAGGGGATTATTTGTGTATGAATATTTATAAGATCTAGAGAGTTGAGATGAAACTCCATGGCTTTTGAGTGACATTGGTTAATGAGTATAAGCGAACTGGAGGTAAAGTAATAGTTTCTAAATAATCATTTTTATAGATGAAAAAGATATAATTATATAGGAGGTTGAAATGATCATTAAAAATATTAATTGTAAGATAAAAATATGAATTAATTGGAAGCAAGAAATTAATTTTCGCTTAAATATTCGTTTTATCTCCATGGTAAGAGTGGAAATAAATTCTCATCGGTGTATCGAGACGATCTTTCGGTTGGAAAATGGATTGCATTCTGGCGACCCTCGATGATCACACTCCCGTTGTGTGTAATTACGTTATTCTGGTGTAAATCATTGTCTCCATGGGGTTCGAGGAAGCGAATAGATAGAATAAAATGGAAAGTTTCAAGATGATATAAAAGAGGAATATCTTGGTTGAATAACAAACAATCTCTTTTAGAATTAAATATCTCTTGATAAACGACTTAGATAATTGAGATAAATTAAGATTAAGATTATTATATAATTTATTTCATCTCATGATTCTCATCTCAAAATTTTGTATTCTTATATTTCTTTTATTTCAATATGATTAACATTAACTGCAAATTAATTTTGTTATTGGATTCTGTTCCGTTCTTAAATCTGTCAATCAAATCTTTACGCCAGAAATTCTACGTGGACTTTATCCGTACAATCAATTCAAAGCCGTGTCTCATCTGAAATAGAATCCAACTCGATTCCTTCCGTACTTTCCTAAACACTTGTCATTTGCAGCAATTCGACAAGACCTTCATTCACGTCCAACATTTGAGAAGTTCATTCGCCTTTACAATGCCAAGCATAGACGTTGTACATGGTCACTTCACTATTGTGGACTTTTAGCTTCGTGCTCTGGATTCTGTCTCCAGTTTCCTTTGTAAACTTGGATAAATAAACTTCTTAGAAATGTTTCTACTGAATTAATTTTTAATTTTTGTCCTTTGAGAAAATGGAGAAAAGGAAAAGGAACGTTTCGAGCGTGAAATACAATAATGCAAATTAATTTATTGTTAAATTGTTAAAAATAAAACAAATTTATATTCGTATCAAAGAAGATTTTAAAAATCTAAAATAGTTTTGATCCTTTTTTTGGTTAGAATAAATTCGTTTTAATTCAAATTTGCTGCGATGGACAATGATTCCGCGAATTAATTATCCAGTTAATGAATTTCATTAATTATTATCGTTTTGTTTCTGATAATAATTACATTTTAATGCAAAAATACAATTGAAAATCATGTATGCACATCTGGCCTTTTCAATAACATCTATGAAGCAAACGAACAATAGTTCAGCAACGACCAATGTACATCAACGTACCATGTAAATCGTAAACAAATCTGCCAACTTTGAAAATCCGTTATGGTGTTCCCATTGTAAAACGCTAATTAATAACAAGCAATGAACAAACGTCGGCATTGTAAGAAGTTTAAAAAAAAAATAAATAAAATAAAATAATATCACGTGAATAAAATTTGTTAACAATTTTCCGCGTGAAGTTTCTTTGTCCATCGTGCACGACCTGATTCGCTCAGAAATTAATAATCACCGCTATGTTAAAAAAATTTGATTACATTCCAAAGCTTCATTACGTCCAAAAAATTAATTTTCTATTTATTTCCAACTATTCTATCTATTCGAAATTCTGATCATCGAAAAGAAAATAGCAATAAAAGAGTCTTTTTTATCAAATCAATATTTACAATCAATATTACAGAAAAGATACGACGAATTTAATGTCGCTTTCAAAATTTTAAAATTAGCATTCGAAAGGTGACTTTAAAATTCGACGACTCGGTTTTTACAACGAAAACAAAATGTGATTCTTCCTTGTATCTGTTCTTCATCGATGTCTTAGTCCAGGTCAATCGTGGTTTATTGCCAATTAGAATTCGCAACGAGGAACAGTGCTCGTGAATTTGCGATCCGGAAACGGAAATTCCGCCATCATCTTTGAACAAAGAACCCAATTCAGCTTTCATTCACTGCCATAAACCATGAATTTCAATTAACGATCTGATTTCTCTCTTCTTTAGTTCTAGGAATCTATTTCATTTTGTATCATGTCGAGGAGGGATTTTCTTTGAGAAGAGAAGAAATAAGATTTTTTTTTGAAGTTTGATATGTGAAAGAATTTTCTATAATGTTTTTTCTTGCTACATTTTCATAAATCACTCACGGTGAGTGGAGATTGTAAAGGAAATTGCCACCTTGTCTATAAAGATCGAGCCCTGGTATGAAATACGGTCGGCGAGACATGGTCGAGTTCAAGTTAAAAGGATTTTCAAGAGTAAGTTTCTTATAAGAGCCTTGGCCAAGTTGATAGCTTCTGTGCAAAAGGGTGAATGGAGAGTATTGCAGAATTTTTTTTTTTTAATTATCGGATAGTTTATTTTAATAGGATTTTGATTTGGAATGTTGAATATGATTTATTTTGAACTTTTTGAATATATATTTTATGATTTATTTAAAAACTCCACTATTTCACTGATATTTTAAATATTCCGTATAAAATCTATTTGAACTAAGGAGAAAAGAAATATCGATCATTTTAATCAATGTATCTACCGTTTTTTATGTGCAAATAATTTTTACCTGAATTAAATAAATACAATAAATTTGAACTAACTTAAAAACTTTTACAATTTTCTATAAAGTAATTTTTCTGTAAAGTAATTTTTTCGTTCACAAAGAAAAATACGTTCAGAAACTCAATACTTTCAATTCTTTTTACTACAACTAATCTTCCTAAGATTTTTTTCGTTTCCAAATCGTTCCAATAGATTCAAATGTACAACAGATCAGTTCGAAAAGCGGTTGTTTCCGAATTCAATTAAATTTTCTAGAAGCTGCGCGTTTGATAACCGTCTGTACGCTTCTATTATCGCGTTCTCTCGTCTATTTCCGATGTCGGGCTTAATTAATGTTATTTCATCTTCGCCACGGCCGATGAATACGTTTCGTGGCGCGAGCCCGCCGGTTCCTTTAATTTAATGCATTGTCTCGATGGACCAGCGCTTCTGGAATAATAATTCATTACTGAACGAATCCAGAGCGGCATCCTGGTTATGCGAGATCCCTCTCCGGGATACCAAGAAGAAACTTTTCCTTCCTATTTCTCCAGAGATCGTATTTCCCTCTTGTTTGCCGCCTGTTTATTCGTCTGCGGTTCGTTCTCTCTTTTATCAGTGCGAGAAACGAGAAATTTTGTCCGACAGATTAACCAAAAATTTTGTCAGACAATTTTTGTTAAAAATTTGAGTTTTGATTGATTGGGGATAAGATAGAAATGAAATTAATGGGACGGTGATTATTCTTCCTCGATCAAAAAATTATTTCTTCCGAATGAATAAATTTTCGTGTTTATTAATAACGATGTGTCCATTACAGAATTTTATAAATTTTTGTTTATATATCGAAAGAAGGGAGAAGTATATATAATAATAATAAGATCGAGAAGTAAGAAATTTTTCAACTTTTTAATTCATTTGTATAATTTATGACATTTCATCTTGTTTTCTTCGAAGAATATATCAACAAGCAATATATCGATTATTCGCAAAAATTCTATGAAATCTTCCAAAAGAACGTATTTACTTTTCATCTCTTTAAGTATAAATTCTTTTAAAGACGACCACAAGATCCATCCTTTCGCGACAATAATTCGAAAATAACTCTAGATATTTGTTTACAATATATCCTGCATTCATTCGAAATTCACGCTCGATGCTCATTTGTAACGTTGCACTTCAATGGAAGTTCAAGAGGAAAACGGAGAAAGGAAACGAGAGCAAGGAGAACGATAATATCCAACAGGAATTATTGAACGGCGTTCAATCTTATATTTCGGTTTATCTTTATAAATCCCCGTTAAAAATTGAGGAGAACGCTAGGTTGAGCGATCCATGCCACAATCGCCGCGAAAATTTCCATCTTGCCGAAATTGACCCCAGGATGCGACGAAGGAAGAGGAGTAGAGAAAATCTTGAAGTAGGGAAGGAAAATCGCGGGGATATATATTTGGAAGCCGCTAGGGTTGTTTATGGACAGCCTTCTCTTGATTATAATTTCAAATCAACCACTTCTTGAAAACTTTCTACAAGATTACTACGTTTTCGAGAGCTACGTTGTCTTAACCACTATCTCGCGAAATTGTGGATGAGCATTATGACGTTTTTCCTAGGGACCACCGACTCGGTATTTAAATTAGCTTCGTAAATGGTCGACGATGCAACGTTAACCTGGGAATTGATGGATGTAAATAACATGGAATTTTTAGAATATTGTTGGAATATTTTTTGGTTCTATCAGATATGTGTATTCAATGACAGATTATCAGTTTATTTGTAAGTTATTTGTAAGTTAATATTGAAATAACTGAAAACAGTTGATTTTTTATTGATAATTATTAAATAGAATTTAAATATGTGTTAGAATTATGTTGAAAGTAAAAAGTTTGCTATGATATTTGCAATTATTATTGATATCAATTTAAAATTTTTACTTTTTCAATAGAATTATTAATTTTGAAAATTTATTTTATTGTTTTTTCTTGATAAATTAAACATTCTATCTCGTGTTTCGTATAAAGCATTAATCAATGATCATTCGAAGCAATTATCTGTCGATACGTGCACGTTAATTATAATTTCTTGAAAGCATAACAAACGATTATTGTTGTAAAAATATAAAGAAACATTTGAAACGACATTTCTTTTAAATTTGTAGGAGAAAGGAATAGTAGATTCATCTTGGTATTCTTTTTCTGTGTTATCTCTTGACCTGTTTGATTAAACAGCGAGATAAAAAGAGACCTTAGTTCTTTACCAACTTATCCTTACCGCAGAAAATCGCTAGCATATTTATACGATTTTCTTTTCACAGTGTTTATTTCCTTTTTCGCGAGCACCATGATTTAATCTTTGATATTACCGTCTTATGTCATTTTTATTACGTAAGAAGGATACTGGCTGGTTTCTTTGTATTTTATCCAAACGTTGTAACGTTCCTTTTTATTCGCTCGTGTCTTCTTCGAGACGAAGAAGAAATACAACTCTTAACATTTCGTTACGGGCCAATTTGATTTGGTAAATTTCTCAAGATGCACGAAAATATTTGAACACGTACATGGACGTACATAAATTGAAAGTATATCGTCTCTCATTTTCCGAGACATTTATATATTTTTACCTGCGATAAGAATCAAAAGAGAATTTAGAAAGCGTGAGAAAATGGGAAAAGGAAAATTTCTCAAGAGAAATATAACGAAACTTCTGCCACTACTTCCAAATGTTCACGAAGATAGTTCGGCTTGACCTCCGCTTTCTCAGCCTCGTCCACGTGAAAAATTGCCCGTTTCAGTTCTCGAAATTTTCCTTTTCTTACGGCAAAGTGGAAATTCTTTGCAGCAATCTTGCTATATATATATCTTCAAGAACGATCAATCTTTCTTTACCGGTACTCGTTGAGAAGCGCATTATCCATCTCGTAGAGGATAACGCTTTTAACTTAATTGATATGTTTACTAGGAATGAATTTTTCGATAAAATTTTTGTATATTTTTTTTTTCTTTTTTTTTGGGAATCTCTTGTTTCGATGACAAACGTTTATACAATAATATTATCTACGGGCTGGTGAATCGCGAATATCTGAGCGATTTGACACAGTAGGATCGTTCATATATAAATATTAAACTGATAATAGTATTTGTGAAACGTGTGTGTAGACCGATAGGTGGAATAGGTTCGTGGAAAATCATTTTATCCGATTCATGACTGATCGAAAGTGTTTAATTTGTGGTGTTCCATCATTTCAACGAACGGGTGCACACACCAAATGCGATTCAATAGCTTTAAAATCAGCTATTTGTCCAATCTGGCGAATATTTGACGATCGATCCAGCCTAAATTATTTTAGAACGTTGCAGACTGTTCGTACATTTGTGGAACACTTTTTCAGGGACATAATTCTAGAAACAGGCGCAAAAATTGTACGAAAATATCGATTGATATATTCATTTTCGAGCGAGTAAAGTTATAGAAAGAATAACTTACACGTTTGTTTTATTCTCTCATACTTGAATACATTCGTCATTAGAAGAGAAAAAGAATAGAAACAAAAAAATGTAAAAAACGCAGCGAGTAAATATAGTTAATTACTTACGCATAATTTTTACATTATCATTCTCGTCGATTATATCATTATTCCTTATAACTCGCGTTATCTCTATCCGACAATTTCCAATAATTTCTATACGAATAAATTATTGGGAATCATTTAAATTTTCCAAAAAGCATGCGCTTGGAAATCTCGAAGGGATTAAACTCGAAAGCCTCTCTCACCCTAAAATCTCGTTCAACCTCACGACTCGTAAATCGAGGCGAGATCCAATCTCGGTAACGGTATTGCTATTATTTCTCAAACAGTCGGTCGCAGAACTTCGCAGGGATAATAACAGCGGGCAAAAACGCGTCCCCGAGAGGTTTATTATCGAAAACAATTCCCTTGGTTAGCCTCGATATCCCGTAAACCGGAATCCCGGCTGTGGAAACCTGCTCGAAACCCGGCCTTCTTTCGATCAGGATCAAATATAGGGAGGATCGTGTCCGCCAGATTGCCGCTATTCCATGAATCTAAACGCGAATCAACCCGTGTATATATATATATATATATATACATGTGCGATACTTTCCACGAGATAGCAACGAGCCAAGGTCAAGATACTTTGGAATAAATCCCTTTGATACGAGGAGTCGATAAGGATACGCGATGAAGACGATGGAGTTAGAAGTTTGGCCGGCGCTGCGTGCGATACCCTTTCGCCCCATTGCATTCTGATCGAGCCAATTCCGCCGCTATAACCGCGAAAACTTCTTAGATTATCCCGTCCCCCTCCAACGTTTCCTTCTATCTTATTAAAACAGGATCTTCGCAATTCTTGTTACACGGTGAATTGATTCGTCGAGAACGATATACGTATTTATAATGTCAATCAATTTTTTTGAGTGTCTTTTTAAATATTTATATTTAACAGTTTGAAAGGTTAACAATACAATTTCACGAAAGAAAAATATTATTGTCTAGAGAAACACGAATACGGTGTTTTTAAATTTTAAAGATAGATAACTTCGAGATATCGTATAAATAGAAAATTCAATCGTCGATTGAAAGGAATTAAAGAATTGCACGAGTATCGATATTAAAGTAAAGTTACGCGTGCGTATGTTTACACGAGCGAAACACGAAGCTGCTCAAACACAACGAATGATTTCTCTCCCGTTAATTTAACTTTCCTCTGGCGAGAGAGGGCCGGTGACAATCTTCGGAGGGATGGAGGGAAAGCAGCATCGAAATTCAACTCTCGAATGTAATCATGGAAACGCGGGAGTTTGAATCGTCGGAATTACAACTCGCTCGTTTCAAAATCTCAACTTTATTCACCTTGCACCCCTCCCCCGCGTATGGATATTAATCTTTCGAAATGAACGTGTCGAGCCCCCCATGACACAGGGCACTAGTTAATCTTCCGAATAGCATTTAACACGTACCATCACTTCAACATCATCATGATGGATTTATCGTCGTATCACGTAGATTCGAGAACTCGTCGAGAATTTCTCAATTCTCTTTCGTATTTCGAATACTCGAGTCTATGTCGATCTTGAATCTTGAGGGGTTGTGACGAAGAGAAGATCACGTGGCGCTCGATAATCCGCGAAATCGCTCATCTCACGATGCTGAATATCGGCATAAAAATAGGATGGAACCGTAGAATTGTGTAGAAAGATGAAATATCGGTAAACGGAACGGATGATCGAAATTAAAGATTCTGTTCTATGATAAAATTAAACACACGCGTATCGAAATTGCATTACAAACTTCTCCAAGAATGTCGAGGACATGGAAAAAAAGAAATTTTATGGAAGAAGAGATATATTCGTTTTTCGCTGTTTCGTAATCGTTTCTTGTGCTTATTGAAATTGATGTTATTATTGAGATCGAGAATCGTTTCTCGAAATCCACGGATTGCTTACGGAACGATTTGAAATAGATTTTGCAAAACACGGTATCGCAATTTTAGGAGGCCGTGTACTTGGAATTACAACGAGAATTCGATCGATTTAGGAAGCACACGGCACAGATCCAATATCTTCCGATCCGAACCGCATCATTAGGTTACGTTCGCACGGTAATTAACAATTCCACGTGCAATTTCCCGTTCACGTCAATCCACTCCACCCGCTTTATTATCGAGCCGCATGTATCACGCTCACGTTTCGTCCTACTTTTCGCCAAATCATCGCCGAATTACACCAAGCTGTCCCGCGATAATCCTTTCGTCCACCTCCATCGTTAACCTCGCGTTACTTTAATCCCATAAAACCAAATTACGAAATCTGTTTTACCGTTCCGTATCATCGACGGAAACGAAATTATGACGCTTTCCACGAGGGAAGGAAACGTGGCGCGTTACGACTAATTGGTTTGCTTTTCCACTCGTGGCGTGTGTTCAAACACACGGAGGGAGAGGGTAAACAGGTAAACTGTTAAAACGTTGCTCCAACAAACAGTGCGTATACGTGTGTAGCTGAAACGACGTAGCAGTTTGACGATCCTTTTTCTTTTCTTCTTTTCTTTTTTAATCGTTTTCTCCGATAACTCGGAGAATTATAATTCCAATAAATAAATCAGGCTCGATCTGTTTTCCTCCGGAACCTGGAGATTAACTCGTTACCGTAAGCGGGTTACAAACGAGCTGCAATTTCCTTTTCCCCGATCCGAGAAACTTTCTTCTTTCGATACCGGTATTCTTTAATCGGACCAGTTATACGCGTTTGAAAATGAAACTTCCCGCGTCCTTCCGCTGACGCGATTAAAAAGTTGGGAAGAAAGATCGAACAGTGAAACGAAAGTTTCGTTCAAGATTCTTCAATTAGACTTTAAGACGATCGCAAAAATTATTGTTTTTGGAAAATGGATATTTTTCAATTATTACTATTGGCATTATTTCTTATAATAATTCTTTTATTCTCATTTTTCTTTTTTTAATTTTTTAGGCAATACGATAATGTTTTGCTTTCAAAATTCGTAAGAGGTGGATAATGTATTATTATTATGTCGCAAGAAATTTGTTCAACGATCGTTAGCACGAAGACAATTTCGATTCACGTGTTCGTCGAACAATCTCGTTTGCCCGGAAACGCTTTATCTCGCGAATCTTTGAAAAGAAAGAGGCGAGAGTGTGAAGAGGAGTATAACGAGACACCTTTGTGGAGATTCAAACGCTCGAACGAACGTGAGTCAAACAACGAGAGATTCTCAGAGATGACAAATGCAATCTGATATCGGACGTCTAGAGAGGATAAAGATATTGATTGACACGTTCGAGTCACTGGGAAAGTAGCGTCATTAATCCACAGCACGATTCCATCTTCTCCAGAAGCTTTTCCTCCAGCCAGTCTTTATTTTACGTGAACATTGCTGACGGAAGACTTCGAATGTTTTATTTTCTTTCGAGTTATCTCGTTATCCCGAAGCGACGGTAATTGTACCCTCGTACGTTTTGTATCCATGGAAAGCGTTCTGAATATCCGCGTATCTTTTCTTTGAAAGAAGACGATCGATTTCGAGATACATTTGGATAAAACGTAAGAGGTTCCTTTGGATGGTATAAAGAAATAAATAGAATTCGGGTGGAATGTATTTTCAGATCATGATTTTGAAGTGGGTAAAGCAAAGAAAAGCAGAGGAGTGATGATAAATGAAAATGGAAATAGAATTCTTTTAGATGGTTTCAAGAATAAATAGAATTTAGGAAGATAAATGATAATAGAATGATAAATGAAAATAGAATAGAGTTCTTTTAGACGATTATTTGGAGAATAAGTAGAATTTGAGGAGAAAAAGATATTTTCAGATCATGATTTCGAAACGAATAAAATAGAGCGAAATACGAGTGAAGTGAAATACACATAGATGAAAATAGAATATCTTTTGGATAGTGGGTTTAAAAATAAATGAAATTCGGATACAAGAATATGGTTTCAAATCACGTTTGAAATATTGTTTCAAATGTGAAGGTTATCGATAAAATATACATGGATGAAAATAGAAATTCTTTCGTGACTTTTAAAGAATAAATATAAAGAAAATTTGTATGGAAGAATGTGTATTTTCGAGTTGAAAATATAAAATATTAAATTTATTTAAATATACATATATTAATTGTTGATTTTAAGTGGTCGTTTCAGACCTTCTTATTCGATTTTTAAAAATTTTTTTACCAACTTGCCAACTTTTTTTACCTCTCGCTGAAGGATCTCGTCGTTCAACTATCATCTCGTTCACTTCTCACTCTTAAGACCAACCCTTATTTAGACACTCGGAGCTAGGTCTCTTGGTCTCTTGGAAATGCACAACTACATCATCTCGTTAGGAAATTCTCTTTGCACGAATTAATATCGAAGAAGCAGTTTATCAAATTATGTTACTTTTATATTCAAACTTATATAATAGAAACGCGAAATTTAAATACTTTACAGTTGGATGCTTGGCAATTGCTATTCTTAGAAACTAATTTAAACCTATTGCAGAATTTCCATTTTTCCGACTATGCTACTCTTAGAAAATTGTGAATAGAAGATTGTGAAAAGCGTGAAAATGGCAATGAAGATCCTTTGAATGGTTCTCTCCATTTTACTCGTACAGTGCAACTGTACAACGCAACCTTTTGGAAATTACAATTTCCCGTAATCTCTAAAATATTCCAAAGACCGCGATAATTCGATTACCGTTGAAAGAGGTGAAGAAAGCACAAGTTGTGAAACTATTCTGATTTCGAATCATTTCAATATAATCTCTCTTATCTCGATTTAATAATTAAGATTATCAGATTTGTGATATCACCTAGAATTCTTTGCATTATGTTTACATAATTTTAGAATAATGGTTCCATAAATAGAAGTCTGATAAATTTAAATTCATAATTATATAGATAAGAATGCTCGTTAATTCAACTGGGACAAGCGTGTACATAAGCTTTCAGTTTGTTCAGTGGGAAACATGATAAAATTTATCAGAAAGTTTATTACATTGAAACTTAGAACTTGGAAATTACAGATTCCATCGTTTTATAATATATTCACGAATAACACTGACCTATACTATCATCCACTTTATCATTTTACATAGGTTTCTGTGTGGAACGACAAAACTTGTTGAGAATTTTACAAAAAAAAAACTTTACTTCTACCTTTTCATTTGGATTATAGAAAAATTATTCAATATTATCGATATTCCCAATAATCCATCCTCCCTTAATCAAAATTAATTAAATTACAAAAATACAGACTACCTTTCAGCTTTATTATTATTACCTTAAGCCTTATTATTAATCGATATTCAAGCAAAATTAATTCGCTATACGCCGTACCAAAACAAACCGAGTTCCCATTAAGAAACAGCTCATCATAATCGTAACAAACATAACAAACGTCCGTACATTCACATTCACACACACACACACACACACATACATAAAGAAAGTTTCAATCTTGGCTCATTCTTGGTTCATTCAGAATTTCGCACGTGCGACTACGAACCGTGAAAGAGCCCACGGATACGAGATCGGAGGAGTAAAATGGAATTACATGGTACAGTTACGTTTCAATTACCCCTTGGTTGTGGTGGTTCGTCTCCCGTCGCAGTGGCGGAACTCGCCTAAACCGATATGCGGAATTTGCCTAAGCCCGCGGTTGTGGGCCAGCTTGTCGCGTAGCTAGATAAATATGACGGCGGTGGATGCACGGGCGTGGACCCGTTTCCCTCTTACTGGAACGCAATTTAGATTCTATCTCATCAGCCGGGGCTCGAATCTTTTCGTCCGGATTGCGTTTTTCACCCTCCTCTCCTCCCCACCCTTTTTCGAATACACGATTTTCGTTTCTCCTCTGGATTTCCAATCTCCGTAAATTGGAGCTCCGGCTAAAAGCACGGGCGTACATTGATTCAGTTAAATAAGAAAAAAAGAAAAAAGGGGAAGAAAAAGGAAAGGAACTGGTGGTTACGTTCGAAGGTTCGATTGCTTCGTAATTATTATTTTTCCAATCGTCGCCAATTTATCTCGTGCACATCGCCTGCTACCCTCAGGATCGTCCAATTTTGCGAAACGTCACGAGCATACGTGTTTCGCGGGGATTAAAATATCGAGGAAACGTAGGCGCATCGAAAGAGATTTGTTTTTCTTTTTTTTCCTATTTAGATACATCCACGTGTTTATCGTTTTTCGGCGGATCAAACGTCACGAGCAAACTTGTTTCTTGTACAAGAATCAATTATGTATATTTGGAGAGGTAAAATTTTAAGATTGAACTTGAGAATAAAGTTATTTGAACGAGTTATTTATTATGAATAAATATTATTCGAGCGTTTTAAATAAATTAACTTTGTTTATAGCTTGGATATTAATTCTGCGTAGGATTTTTTTTTATCCAATTATTACCGAAAGAAACTCGATCGATTCACAAATCAATTTCGATCTCTAAGTCACGTGAATTTGCTTAATTCCTCGATATGCCAGTTTAGAGAAATCCTGTTACAATTTCTGTGGAGCAATTTCAAATATACACGATTATTGCTCCTGTCGGGAACAATTCTCGCGTGAAGAAACAGCAAGTCGAATTTGGAGCAAAGTTCTCGCAGCGACGTACGTCAGGATGGATGAACAAAGGAATTCGTGGCATGCTCGAGCCAATTCCTCGTTGTTCCAAGAAATTCCGCAAACCTCCGCGCGATCGTTAAGTTATGACGTCTATTATAACACTGGTATTTCATTGTTGCCATTTACGAAACGACCGTTGTTCCTCACTTTTCTAATTACCGAAATATTTGGTACTCTTTTTACGCGAGTTTCGAGAACAGTTTCTCTTGTAATTTTTTTTCCAAGATTGACAATGAAGAATTATCTGTAACTGTATGAAAGAAAATCATTTTCGGAAGGCATTGAATGGACAATTTCTAACGAGAAAATTTAATTGAAATATTTATTCGATTATTAATACAATATGTAAAATATAGAAAGTAATTAATAGTTATTCAAAATGTACATCAAACTATATAAAAATATAATTTTATTGTGTAAATTTGTATAATTTGTATATTAAAGTTTCCTATTTTTTTGATATTGTTTATCTAAAAAAACAAATTATTACTCATTTTTATAAATTATTCAGGATATTACAATAATAATATTCAATTAACAAAATAAGAAATAAAATCAGAAGATAAATACATAAAGTATATTTTTAAAATCCACGGTTAATTGATTTAAATATTTAATAAAATATAAATTATTTTTAAAATAGTCTGACGAGGATAACTAAAATTAGAAAATTAAATATTCTCTGAATCGTTCGAATTGTCATAACTAAATTTATCATCTCATTCAAATTTGTTTCAAGATATACTATAAACGATTTTCCAGGTCGTTAAAACCTCATCCCGCCCAAAGTGTTTAGTTGTAGCGCAATTATCCTTATCATCGCTTGCATTTCCATTCAATGGCGCGATGCAACGATATTCGTAACATAAATATCGATCTTCGCGAGATCACGAGGCGGGCGGAAGGAGAAACGAGCCATAACACGAAATGCAAATGGAAGTCGTGCGTACCGATGCTTGCACTACTTGTTCCAACCATCCGCCTCTTTGGGCCATCACCTAAGATAATACTATGGCTATCTCGATTTAACCCGCGATACATACGTAAATACGGATTCAAAAAAGAGACGGGCGTCATTTCGTGCACATAAATTGAATATTTCTGATTTTTCTCATCTATATTTCGAATTTCCTCGCGATATTTTCTCGTAATCCTTTACCGTTGGAACGAAAACAGATTTGGAAGGTGTATTTGGCGTGAAGGAATAAGATGGAATGTTGATAACGTGGGAGAAAAATATTGTGCTATTATACGTTGAATTTTAATAAGGTTTATATTAAATCTCATTCATTTGTGTGATTTTCCTAAGTGCTTTTTACTCTGGTCATTACAAATCTATATCAGTTGTTTAGCTACAATTACACGTAATAAACGAGATATATTTAAATAAAATACGTGCTCACGAAAATGGTTATTGATAATGTTGCCAGTAATTAAATTATTCTAATTCTCATATAGAAATAATTAATTATCAAAATACATTAATCGTGTATATTATTGTGATCAGAGTTGAATATTCTTTATTTAAATTAAAATTTCAAGAAATAATGACAACATATTGTATCAAATATTTTATAACGACTTTCCATTTCCTCTTTGTAGAAAATAATACTAATGATAATTAATTAATTCTTTTTAATCGTTAAAAAGAACGTCTAATTTTATTCAAAATTAAATAATTGTAATAAACATGTTCTATTTTTTCTTGAGATAAAAATACTTATCGAAACTTGATAGTTTGGATGATCTTTTAAATTTTAAACCTATTATTGCTTTTCAATTAATTGCTTCCAATTAAGAAGAAACATAAAGAAAGGTTTCGTAAGGTCAGTTTAATAATTAGAATCTTTTTTTTCGATGGCAGGAAGATAATTGCCACCTTCGTTATTAGAAGGAAGGAACAACTCGTAAGAAGATACGATGAAAAATAAATGGATTCCATTGTTACTTTGACATTCGTGAAAGAAAAGAGAGTGGAGGGAAATTATGCCATCATTACGCTACCCTTTAAGTCGTTCCTTCTAATCTTTCTTTATCCGATAACGTTCCTGCAAGGAAACAATGTCGCGTCAAAGAATAATTGAACTGCAAATTATACATGTATACAGAAACTAAAATATTTAAATTGCAACATTGATGATACAAAATATCCATTAATATTGTTATTAAAAAATATTGTAAAAAATTTTAGAATCTTTTTTTTTATTCCCTTCGTATTATTGCTGTAAAAATTAATTTAAACAAAAATATTTATTTTTTCATTTCTCTTATTAAATTGTATAAAATTAATTATATGAAATTTGTAATCTATAAAATGTGGTGTAAAAGAAATAAAATTCCAAACGATGTGAAAATAAATATTCAGAAAAGTTGGTTGAAAGAAATGAGAAATGAGAAATTCGTTAACGACGGAACGATTATCCTTCCAAAACATCGAGATCAAGCATCCGCAATATTATTTCGTCTAATTAATCCAAAGATCCTTAGACGCAGATATCGTGTATGAAAGTTTGGTTGTTTTGTTTCCGAAACAAGGTTTCCGAGGTGTTATTCGGATGTAAACGCGGAAATATATACATTACGTTCACTTCACGTGTTTATCTTTATCAGAACATTGTAAACTTGTTGATTAAACACTTTCTCCCTTACTCGTTTTGCTATTATTAACACAAATAATTACCTTTCCAATTATCCGCCCGTCACAAGAGTATCAACGCGTGAGATTCTCATCTTCAAGGATCGTGAAGATGTCGATATCTAGTTAAGAATCAATAGCAAGAAAGGATATTTTATTGTGGAAGCTATATAGGTTAGAAATTCCATTAAATCTTGTAATGATTTAAAAACATTATCTTTTCGATCAACTGAATAAATGCAATTAAATTAATTTAAATTAAAGAAATTATACATGTTCTATATCCGTAATAATTTTGCAATAAATGCAAACAAGATTACAAATGTTTGAGGCGTGTAAAAGGTAAATATATAAAAAAATAACAAAATAACAATTATACAAATCAAAATAATTATATATTTTAGCCAAGTTAATATAGCTTAGGTTAATTAATTTTGTAAAAAGTCTTTCATTTTTCTAAAAAGTTTTTACTTCGGAGTGTGGAAGAATGGTATCTTAGGTAAGTCAAATAAAATCAAAAAGTTGACAATGGCTCGTATAGAACGAGATAAAATTCAGATCGTTTGTTCGTTGCTTGAAACGAGTCGGTGCAGTGATCTAGCTTCCTTGTTTATCCTCTTCTCTTCTAACTTCATACTCACTTTCTTCCTTTTCCTTCTAAAACTCATCGTTTCTTATAATCGTCCATTCATCATGATTGAGATTTATCGTAGAAATATAGCTATAAATATCATTTTTATCTACCACATTCAATAAAATTCTTGACTTCGCTATCAACATTGCACATTTCTAGCCTCAAACATCTCGAATGAAATTTCGTTATCATTATTTCATTATTTCAATATTTGTAAATAAAAATCCGAACGACAGATAAACAGATATTAAAAAATTCTATATCTATTTATATTAAAAAAAAAAAAAGGAAAAAAAATAATTCAAACTAAAAATATTTTCGCAACCCTGATCCAAAGTGATTACTCGGCGAGCATTTCTCCATTCGGCCGCAAACCACTTCAAACAGCCGCGTCCTCGAAAACCGACCGAACCGAAAACGAATTTGCAAGAAGATTAGTCGGAGGTCGTCCGCAAGGAAGCTTTGTGACTGATAGAATTCGCAAGAGCGATCTTCAGACAGGCGGAGAGGGAGGAGGGGATCGGATTTCTCGTGAAGAAAGGAGAACGAGAGAGAGAGAGAGAAAGAGCTGGTCTTCTTCCAGCGTATAGATTTATGCCTGTGTGGCGGCTCGCGTTTCCTTTGATGTCGAACCCTCGTGGCTCTATCTAATCTAAAGTATGCCGTACATACGTCTGGGGAGAGTACATTGGAAGGGAAGGATATCGTAAAGGTGTTCACGGTTCGCCTGTGTCGAGTTTGAATGTTCCGCGCGGAAGTTAATCGTTTATCACGCGAACTGTGAACGTATCTCTCTCTCCCTTGCAAACATTCCGACAACATATTTGATTTTGCACGGAGCCCGCGCGCGATGCACGCCGATCGATTGTGCTCCAAGGGTGGGAAGGAAGGTGATGGAAGGGATGTAAGTAAATGGGTCAACGGCTCTGTCGCGCGGAAAGCTTCTTTGATTAGCGGTGTCGAGCCGTGCGCGATGGCCTTTCGTGGAGCTCCGCGTATTATGCTTGATAAATTTTTCTTGGTACAAGGAAAATTGTGTATTCTTCGTGGTATTCTTCGAGAAGTTGATTAATTTATTCTGGATAATTTATGACATTGTTAATTTTGTGAATTTTAATTATTATAATTTGAAATTATTTTTACTTTCACAGGGATTTGAAAACATCGCGATGTTTAATCGAAAGATTCCGATAAAATGAAAGTTTCGAATCAATATGATCCGTAATAAAGTGAACATATGGAAACGAATAAATTCCGAGGAAGAAAGAATTCGATCGGATCGAAGGGAATCTTATTTGTTCCGCCCATTGAAAGCCGGTTAAATTGGCAGTGACGAATAGGAAGCATTTGGTCCAAGTAATCGGCCTCGATTATCAGAGGAGGGGAAACGAAATATCGAGATTCGTAGCTGGAACCGACAGAAATAGAATGGCTAGGAATGAGATTCAAATAAGATGTCAACAATATCCGTCCTTGATTCAATTCATCAATGGATGGGCGAAGGGGATATCGACGAGGGGATCGGGGAGATCGAGAAAGAGGAGAATTTGATTAAAGGGAAGCCACGATGGAAGCTTCTTCGATCGAAGATTGCTGATTTCATAACGATATAATTAACGGGGGGAAGGAGGAAAGAAAAAGAGATAGACGATTCCTCATCCTCGATACTTCCGCGATTTTCATTATTCCGATACAGCTGCATCACGAGGTTATCAACTCGAGCTTAATTAAGGGCCGTGTTTAAATATGCAAAGGACCAAAGCGCACAACGTAGCTGAAATAATTGAAAAATATTCGCGATATTATTAATACGAGCTGGTTTTTTTTTTATCTTAAATTGGAACAAAGAAATAAGTTTAAAGCTTTAATAATATCGGTTACATTGATATTTCATGAATCTTCTTCTCATTGGATTGTCGTTAAAATGTGAAGCGGTAATTCTTGTAAAGAAAGAGCAATCGAGGTCGGTTCTTTATCCACAGTTCTTCCTCTAAATTCCTCGTGGATTTTAAATCTTTTTAACGACGAAATCGGTACGATTTCTTTTTTTTTTTTTCTTTTTCCTCTTCTTCTTCTTCTTCTTTTTTCTTTTTCGAACTTTTCGTACTGGTCGAGCACTGTATTTTTTCTGTTTTGAAAGGAGAGTTCCCCGTAAATAGAGTTCCGATTTCACTTCCCGATATCACCGAAAGATTACGTCGCGAACGTCACTTCCCTTATCGTAATTCATCCGGAGACGTATTGAGATTAAAATCGTTGGCGAAATATAGGGCACGTTAATATCTTCCCTTGGATTGATGCTACGGAAAAATGCGGAGAAATGATCGAAATGAAGGATGGATAGTTTCAAAGGGTAAACGCGACGTAACGAAATATACCAATCTAGTTTTTTTCCACCACAGGGATTTTCTGGAGATAATAATAAATAATCGAGACACGATCTCTCGTGAGAATTAGAAGATGATGCGGATGAAAGATTAAAGGAAAATTAAGTTTACTCTCAATTCGTTTAAATTTCCTACAATTGAATTTTTATATCAATATTTTTATATCGCAAAGTGTATTAAATTTGTAATTAGATTAAATATTTATACTCGATATAAAACTGAATTTGCAACGATATTTAATCGAAGAAGAGGTAATCAATTGTTTAAGTGAATTAATATCCGATGGAATGTTGTTATTATTATTACCTTCTTGTGTTGAATTAACGAGTACAATCTTTAATTTCTCTGCATTAATTAAACTTTGATCTGTCCGTAAAAATTTAAATTATTTAACATTGTAATAATTTTAAATAATTTTTGAAACTTTTAACTAATATGTTCTCTATGAGATATTTATATTATTACTTGTCTTATCAATCTCAATTTTACGCTTTATCAACTTTTTTGCTTAATCATTTCCTCTAAATTGATCTTGAAATTCCAGTAAATTATTTCAATTCGTATAAAAATCGTAAGACGTATTTTCACATTCTCTTATATGCAAAGTATGGAAAAATTATTTGAATTGGTATATCGAAAGACTAATAAATCGACTTTGCAATTGGAAAAATTTCTGAAGATAAAAAAGAGGAATGACGTCTATCAAACATGGTAATGTTATCGAAAGAATAGCACTCTTTGGTGTCGCAATCAGCTTTAAAAGCCGTACAGGGGTGGTAGCTTTTAGCGTGACACAGTTGTTGAAAAGTAGGTGGCAGTCCCGCAAGTACGGTTTAATGCACCAAGCGAAATGGAGGGACGAAATTGAACGATCCCATGAAAAACACGATTGCCGAGAAATCAGCTGCGATCCTCGCGACATATATTTTCAACGATATATGTTTCTTCCCGCAATAATAGCGAGCAATAATACCGAAGAAATTTCTGAAAATGTAAATTGAAATCGATATTTGAACTTTTAGATGGAATATTTAACTGATGAAAAATAAATATAATATTTATATCGAGATCAAGATTAACGAAAGTTTAATTCAAATTTAAATTTAAATTCCAATCAACAAATAATGGTATAACATACAATTTAAAATCGATGCACAATACGATAATCGGAGAGTATACAAGAAATATACAAGGAAAATTTGTTTTTTAAACATCAATTTATTACTTATGATTATTTATTCAATAATTAATATTGATATATTAATATTTCGAATTTATTATGGAAAATTAATCGTTAATTCAATAATAACAAATTGAATTAAATTTTAATTAAACACTTATATATTCCGCGATTAATCGAAAAATAAATCACGCGAAACCAATGAAAATTCGACAGGGAATTTATACAAATCTACGGACGATAACGGAGGGAAAAATTTAATTTCACCGGGACACGTGTAATCGCGTGTTCGATCAAGAGATATATCGTTACGATAAATCTTGAATCACCATTAACGATCCACGGTGAATTCGGTGTTACCCGAACGACATCTCATTTAAGTTATGTTTTATTGTCTATGCGCCTCGATGCGCGTTACAGCATCGTCTGAACACGAAACGATAATGATATCGTTGGAAAACAATATCGCGTTATTACAGGAAGACATCCATTGAATAAATTCGATATCAAAAATAACAACGTTAGCTAGCTCGTAAATTCTTTCGACGTCTCTTTTAACACTTTCGTTAAACGAGACGAACGTTCTCTCTGATTTCTAGATGTCGCTGTAATCGTATTTTTTCATGATTCGAGAATACGATGCGAAAAATAAGGAATTTTGAGGAGATTCGATATTTTGAATATTCGAAATATAGATTAATAAAAGATGATTCTTTTATTTTAAATATAATCGGAAAATTTAATGATGTTTGTGAAATTTTTTTTTTAAATATAGATTGATATAATTGCAAAGAAAGGATATTTTTTAACGAATTTGAAAGGAAAATTTGAAAATATTAACGAGCATTGTTTATTTGGCAATAACATTTTTATTTTCCTTTTTTCGAGGAATAAATATAATCTTATATTTTTAGATATTTTTATTTTTAGATATTATTTTATTATAATATGTTCTGATGCATTTAACGAATATGGAATATATATTTGTATTAATGTATCCATGTTGAAAGTTATTTCTCATTGACAATTAAAAAGTGAAATTTCAATTTAATAGGTTGATTGTACTCTTGTACGTCGTATTTCTTACACGTACGTAGTATTTTACATCACTATAGAAAGCTATAGAAGAATATAATTTAGAACTATTTTGAACAATTGAAAAATCGAATGCATAAAAAAAAGCAAAAATTATAATTTTAAAAATCTAGCTAGATGACGAAAAATATAAAACGAAGATTATATAATTATTTAAAATAAATATTTGAAAATAGAAAATCTTGGTTCCTATCGCTGATAATTAATAAATAAAAATTTCGTATTTTCAATTTCCAAGGTATATAATTTATGAAACTAATTAAAATTTGCACAAAAAATAGGACAAAAAATATTTTTCTACAACACCTGTGAAAATAAATATCGTAATTTTGTCCATGTATTAAGTACGAACGTATCAGAAGATATATCAAAGGAAGGTAAAAGTTCAAAGAGATTAAATTTGTTTTTAATTAAACTATACGATGCACGCTACATAACTTATCGAACTACTAATTAGAAATTTTTCCGATCGACGTACGTTCTTCGAAGACACACATAGACCAGAAAACTTAATATTAATCTGCTACTTACAACTTCACCCTAGCCTTTCATTTTTCTTTTTACTGTATAAAATTTACGCAACAATTTATAAAATATCAAACTTGTGATACAAAAAAATACAAAAAAGAAGATATTACAACATTTTCCAATTAAAAGTTCTTTTTTAAAATTATTTGATTTACAAGAATCCAACGATCTGCGTTAAATCTGTCCACAAGAGATCAATAATATTCATAAATGACTTAAAAATATCAGCAAATCCTTATTCATATCAAATTACTAGAGAATAAAAATAATTTAAACACAGTATATTTTTAATCACCGCTACCAAAATATTTATTACATATATAACATCACTTTCTATTCCAAAGTCTTCTTTCCACACGATTAAATTCTCCTTAATTATTCAAGAACAATTATTCGATTTCCCCCGATTTATTCCTATCGACGAGATTATTACAGATCTCTAAGGAGTCCTTTCATTCGCGACACGTTTCTCCCTCGGAGGATTAACTCGAGGTGTCCGTAATTCCATCCGCGTACGAAAAATCAACCGTATCGCCGATATATGGGATACATTTAAACGTAACCCGTATCCGGTTGAAAACTTTCCAAGGAATTCGAAGCCGGGGAAATTTTGCCGCGGCATTTTCGGGATTTCGACGTTGGCCTCGTTGGCCTCGGTTTCAGCGTTCGAAGCCTCTCCCAACCCTCTCCCGCGATTATGTCGTCTCGACTTCGCTTCAGCGTATTAGCGAACGGATTACGAGAGTTCGTTGCCTGTTTCACTTTTGATCTCCGATCGGGTGACGGTTGCTGGCGGATAACTTTAACTTCTGTTGTGCAATAGTTGGAGCATTACGTGAACTAGCAGACCTTATGGTTGTCAGCGCATATGAGCGCTAATGTTACTTGTATGCACGGGGGAAAATGTTAAAATTAGGTCCCGTTCTTCGAAGAAGTTTGGCGGAGAGAGGAATTTTTGAATTTTATTCAAATTAATAAATTGTAAAATTGATTATTTTATTGATTGCTCGAACGAAATAATTGAATTTGCTCCCGTTTCTCTGTGGGATTGTTATTAATTGTACAGATGATTATATTGTAACTAAATTATCGATAAATCAATGCGTGTGTACATTTGATAAATTTGATAGCGGATTAATGGAACTAATGTTTGTTTGAAAATTATTAATTAGTCTTAATTATTTATTTGATATTCGTCATTCGATAATTCGATAATCCCACTTTTATCCAAAAGTGGGACAAAAACTCGCGACCTGAATCCACTATTTTATTGGAATAGAAAGATAAATTTGTACGAAAATATTTCGTAGAAATACCAAAGGAATGTTCTTTACTTGTAGTTGGAGTCAACGTTGAATAATTTATATTTAAATTCTCATTCACTTTGATACACTCGCTCAAATTTTTCTCACGTTCGTTTTTTCTCAGGCCGAAATATGGAGCGTGTTCATCGCCATTTTGAGGAAGAGCGTGCGGAATCTACAAGCGTGTACAGACGTAAGCCTCATCGAACACGTGCTGCTTCGATTGTCCCGCGCGGAAACTGTCGTCGCAGGTAAATCCTTATCGTTCTAATCCCGTTCACTGAATATGTTCCACTCACACGAGGATCGATTTTCGTGTGTTCGACAGATCTATTAATCGACATGCTTGGAGTGTTGGCCAGCTACAGCATAACGGTGAAGGAGCTGAAACTTTTATTCGGTGCTATGAAAGCTGTGAAAGGGAAATGGGTAAGAATCTATGAAAAAGAAAAGAAGAAAAAAAAGAGAGAAAAACTTTTCGTCGAGAGAAAACTTATTCTAGAATCAGAAGTGAACGAAACTCTTAACTTTCCGACGCAGCTCTGCAATTTTCAACTCACTTTCCTTCTTCCTTTTATTTCCTATATCTATTATGTATTATGTATAGCAAAATCTCCAACCATTCGAATATTTTTTTCAGAAGGGACGATTTTTTAAAGTAAATCAAAAATCAAGAATAGAAATATATTTAATTTTTTTTTTTTTAGTTTCGCTGTCAGTTCAAACGTAACGAATTATTACTTAAACTTTAATTTGTTATGTAAAAATAATGAAAAGAAAGTACAGATTTTGTCATCAAAAGTACCAATCAGGAAATAAACCAAACCATATGCATTGATGCTTTTGAAATCAGAAATCGTATCCAGATAAATAAAAAAAAATTTTTTTAAATTTCTAATAATCGTTCATTCATCGATTAATACTATTTTCGAAATTATAATAGTTTAAACTTTTTAACAAAATTTTAATAAAATACAATGGAGTTTAAATCGAATCGTACGACGTTTCCTTCCTTATAGACGATTATTACATATTTCATTCTAGATTTTTGTTTTTATTTTGACTTTAAGAATCATCTCTTCGATTTTTAAATTTTCCTCCAACCTTTATATATAACTGTAATTCTATGTTACAAAAATTTATCTTTCCCTATAAAAGAATAAAACTCTATTACATAAAACAGATTCCTATCTTTCAGAATCTAATCGTAATCTTTTGTGCCACAGCCACGACACTCGGCGAAACTGTTAAACGTGCTCCGTCAGATGCCGCAACGGAACGGACCCGACGTGTTTTTTAGTTTCCCCGGTAGAAAGGGATCGGTAAGTCGATTTCCATTCTTCTCCGAACCGTTTTCTCACCATTCGCTAGATATCCTTGTTACGGCCACGTCGAAGATGCCGTTCGATTCCGAACTCTATTAAACTTTCGATAAGAAAATTATGCCTTGTTTCACGAAACTTCTACTCGCGCTTAATCCGTCGAATCAAATGACGTATTGATTCTTCAACCGGCTCAAATTCACACTGAACTGATTTCCAGATGCGGGAAATAATTGCAATTGTTCGAATCGTTTTGGAACAGGATCAAGATTGAACATATGTCTCTCTCTAATATTAAAGAGATATGGTTTTATTTTAGAAATATGTTTTATTTTTTACTTCAATTCATTGTGTTAAAATTAAATTTATTAACATCTAGTATTTGATTAATATTTTTTTTCTATTTTTAAGAGTAAAAATAGTATGATATATATTTTTCTGAGAAATTTGTATAACGCAACCAAATGTTGAAATTGTTGGAGTTTTACTTGTCACAAGCGCGAAGAAAGTATAAATCATTTATTTCAAAGTTAAATAAAATTTTCTCGAGTTATGAATCTCTTTCCAAGAAAAAATAAATTGCTGTATATGTATATATCTTATTTTCAACATAGCTATTTGCTTTACGTTCGAGTAAAAAGATAAAGATGGCGGAATCTTTATAAAAACTGATCGAAACAGATGTCGCCCAGTGCGGGAGACGTTGGTAGATATTCAATGAGTTTCTCGTCGAGATGGAAACTTTTCGATATGACAGAGGACGTTAAGCAAAAGAAATTTCTTATTCGAAGGGAACTGTTTCGAACGTTTCCTTTACAACTTTGAAAGAGTATGAATCAAAGAAGAAGCGGCTGTTACCAAGTTCAGTCAAAGTTACGGGGAAGGCATATATTCGATGCAAAAATTTATGAAATAGAAACTTTATTGCTTTTTTTTAAAGAACTATTTAAATATACCATCAATTTGCGAAGATGATAAATTTCTTTTTATTGAAATTTAAGAAATTTCGAAAAAAGAATTGCCTTTGTTTATAATGAATTGAATTTTATTCTTCTTTTTCTCAACGAATAACAAAAATTATTACAAAAATAAAAAGTGTAATACTCTCTTCCAGAAATCGCTTAACTATTTATAATTTCTTTTTTATTTCTCTATAATTTCTATATTGACATTTATATAATATCGTCAGAAACATAAAACATATCCTAAAAATAACGACTTTCCGATCTAAAATCTTGAACACTTTAAAAAAAGTAATTTTCACAAACACAAATTGTCACGATAGAACTTTATCCTCCTTCAAGTTTATTTAATCATTTTAAATGTTCTACAATTTTCAGGCAATCGTTCTGCCGCCGCTCGCAAAATGGCCACACGAGAATGGTTTCACGTTTACCACATGGTTCCGCCTGGACCCCATCAACTCCGTTAATATCGAACGAGAAAAGCCGTACCTCTACTGGTAAGTGCTCTTACATCAAGCCCTCTTGCGGGAACACACTCTTGAATCGGAAGTGGCCGGCTACCTTAAAGAATCGTTTACGTTTCTGACCTTCGAGACCCAACGCGAAACGAGAAGAGGAATAAAAGGCAAATGAAGAAAATAAAAAGAGAGAGAGAGAGAAAGAGAAAATTGCATCGATGAAATTCCTTCGTTTCGAACATTCGAAAATTTGATTAAACGCAGCTCCGTTTGAGTTGGCGCGAAAAAAGAGGATTCCCATTGGAGCGTCGCGTCGTGCAGCAATTTGATCGCATTCCTTCACGCGGAAACGATTCGATTTCCATACAATCGACAACCGTTGTTCCCGTCTACAAAATACATCGTTATTTTCGAAACGAAATGAAGATGGAGAAATGTCGTTTAAATATAGAAACGACATTTTATTAAAATTCTTTTAAAAGTTAGATTGTTATGAAATTTTGTTTTTTTCGACATTTGAAATATGCATAATTGAGTCGATACGTGTGTTCGCAGTTTTAAAACTAGCAAGGGAGTGGGATACTCCGCGCATTTCGTAGGGAACTGCTTGGTCCTCACCTCTATGAAAGTGAAGGGCAAGGGCTTCCAGCATTGTGTCAAATACGAATTTCAACCACGAAAGGTACTATTTGTATGATAATTGATTTTGGCACGTTCCACGTTTCTAGTTAAGAGGGAATGTATGATGGCTTAAAATTTGGAAGGGCTAGATGGAAAAAATCTTTAACTTTTGAGAAAATTGTGAGGAAACTTTAGAGACGAAGTTATTGGAAGATATTTGATTATAAAATAATTTTCTTTCATTTCGTATTTTATAGAATTATATTTAAATTAAATAAGAACCTGTACGATTATTAAGAAACGAAGAAATATTTTAACATTTGTAATAAAAATTTGAAAATTTATAATTATAAATATTTATAAAAGAATCATATATTGTTTTCTCTGTTTTATTTTTAGAATAAAGTACACTGAGACCATATAGCCTTTCATTCGGTCATATAGAAATAACAATTGTACAGAAATCTACTATTTATTTCTCCTTTTTTTTTTATCTTTTTTCGTATTTATTTCATTAAAATGAAAATTGTTAAGATAAAAAATTGTTAAAAAAAAATTCTTGATAAGAAATATATTTTCAACAAGCATCGATAACGTTTATTTTCGCAGTGGTATATGATCGCCGTAGTGTACATATATAATAGGTGGACGAAGAGCGAAATTAAATGTTTGGTCAACGGTCAATTGGCTTCGAGTACTGAAATGGCGTGGTTCGTTTCAACAAACGACGTAAGTGAATTTAGCGATATTTCGATATTTCGATCTCTATTAATTCATCACCACGATTATTAAAACGCGCGTGAAAAATATTCTTTTATCGAGAGTGAATATTGTTTGAATCTTTCTTTCAGCCGTTTGACAAATGTTACATCGGGGCTACACCGGAACTGGATGAAGAGCGCGTGTTTTGCGGACAAATGAGCGCTATTTATCTGTTCAGCGAAGCTCTGACTACGCATCAGATATGCGCTATGCATAGACTGGGGCCTGGATATAAGGTAAAAAGAAAAAAAATTAATAAAATAAAACGAAATTTAAATTTTTTAAATTATGATTTTAAAAAATTTTTTAGATCAGTCCTTCTTTCTTTGTTTAATATAAATTAGATTTCCATTAAGAATTCATAATAGTTGACACGAAAAGTAGTTTCAAATTAGTCTTTTCTTTCTTTTATATATTGAATCAAAGTCCTTTTATGATGTAAAAATTCCATGTAAAAAAGAGGATGAGAATTTTTAAAAAATCTCAGATAATCTGATTCTGTGATTATTCTCATAATAATTATAAGTAATTTCTATCTACATATTTATTAAATTAAAAAAAAAGAAAAGAAAAGAAAACAAAGTTTACATCTTTACAAAAATTCCAAGTATGCAAAAATATGCAAAAGAGATATTATAATTTAAAAGAAAAAAAAAGTTCTTCTCTTTAATTCTTTCGGTAAAAAGAGAGCCTTTAATTTTTGCTTGCAATTTTTCCATTTTCTTGGCAAAGCTCTGGCCTCGAATTCACACTAGATTCATTACATATTCAACACCCAATGTTTCCATTCCCATTCTGTTCACAGAGTCAGTTTCGTTTTGACAACGAGTGTTACCTGAATCTGCCTGACAATCACAAAAGGGTGAGTGATGAGCCGGAGCTCACGAGCATGGTGGACCAAAGTATGCAAACTGTAAGCATTTTTATTTTCATTTTATCCCGTTTACATTTGATTTGCACATTGTTTAATCACTTTGTTACTGCGTTCGAGTACATCAGAGGTAATTAAACCCGAAATTATCGATCATCACTAATCATTATCCCAGAAAATGACGTTCCATCCAGGACGTTGCTTCGATATACAACGTTTGTATCCATCGTTACTCGCTTATTTTGTAAATTAAATAATTTAATTCTTTTTTTTTTTTTATAATTATCCGTACACACAACTTACCTGTACACCAAGCTATCTGTTTCTGTTTTTTGCCTGATGCTTTTTTTATGAGTCGTAGTTGTGCAACAATACCCTGATTAATTTATTCATTGAATATTTAGTAGACGAATTCTTCTAATGATTTGTCTTTGTTTGATGATTGTGCTGTGTATTATTTTAAACGTAGCAAAGATCTTCTTCGTAGCTGATAATATGATACACCTCGTTGTACTTTGGGTAGATTTATTGGTAATGGACATCCAACGGTAGATAATCTGAGTTTGGTAAAAAAAAAAGGTGTATAAAGGTTGACATGATTGCGAACATCCCTCCGAAGATTCATTACAATCTGTTTGAATTAATATCACGTTTTGTTTCGTTTGTGGTATGTGGCACGTTTGTCATCCTAATTTTTCATGTAATCGATTTGAATAGTTATGAGTCAACTTTGAAAATTTCCCTTTTGAAATTGCAATTTTACATATATATATATACGTATTATCTTCCATAAAGAAATAATTCTTGTTTATTTGGCAAATTTTCAAAGATTAATCGTGACTCGACTCGTAGTGGAATGAATTTTAATAAATTATAATTAACTCGTGGACAATATTAACAAGGATAATTTTATAGGTGCTTTACGATGGAAAGCTGTCGAATGCGATTGTGTTCATGTACAACCCGGTAGCAACGGATTCTCAACTTTGCTTGCAAAGCGCACCAAAAGGCAACGTCTCCTATTTTGTACATACACCACACGCCCTTATGCTACAGGTATGAGCAGTCGAATATATACTGGATGTAATTGGATATAAGGAAAATATGGAACGCTCGGGAAATTTATATAGCATTTTCATTCTGCAAATTTCAAAAAGTTGTTTTAAAAAATATTTCGATGTACACGAAATATTTAAATTTTATTATTTTGGAAAGAATTTATTTTTGATTATTGAAACAGCAAAAAGAAAAAAATTTTTTTCAATTGCAACTTTAAAAATCTGACTATATAAAAGAAATCAACGAATATTTTTTTCGAACACAACCCGAATTCCAAAAAATACATACGAATCCGACCGATTTGCATTCGAATGCACACTCCCTTTAACCCAGGAGTCAAAAAATTGCGTTTTCCTCGAAGCGTTCCGATTGTTTTTCTTTTTCTTTCTTTTTTTTTTTTTTTTCATCCAAATATAGAACACCGAACATCGCAGAACACTTGGAAATCCAACTATCGAACATTTTTTTATTATTTGTAGGATGTTAAAGCTGTCATCACGCATTCCATTCATAGCACGTTAAATTCCATTGGTGGCATTCAAGTGTTGTTCCCTTTGTTCTCGCAACTAGATATGCCTTACGATTGTATAGCTCCCAACGATGTTAAACGAGATCCAACGTTATGGTAAATATCTTGCTAAAGCAATTAAATCGACGAATAATAAATGAATATTCTCCAAATTGATCCGTTTCAATTTTCAGCTCGAAATTGTTGGGGTTTATTTGCGATCTTGTCGAGAGTTCGCAAACGGTGCAGCAACACATGGTGCAAAACCGTGGGTTTCTGGTGATCAGTTACATGTTGCAGAGAGCGAGCAGAGACCATCTTACGACGGAAGTCCTCGCGTCCTTTTTGGAGCTGACGAAACATCTGGTCACTTGTCTTAGCGCGAACAGCGACTTGTTATTGAAACAGGTATCGATTTAGTCATTAGTTTGACCCCGTACGGATTAGAGTTTAATTAAATTAGCGTTTAAGTATAATTAGCGTGTAAGTTGATTAGATGGGAGATAGAAGTGGTCGAAATGGTAGAAGTTTCGATGGAATTCGGTCCTCGATTCAGTGGTAGATTCGAAGGAAGTAAGAACGGGACAGATTAGTTTGCACGAAAGTAGTTTAAGATGAATAAAGTATATATAATCGTATATAAGCATTGGTTCGTGGTAGGAGATAATTCATCGATGCTGTAAAAAATAATTCTTTTTATTAAATTAACGAAAGATTCAATATTAATATCAAGCTCTTTTCTTTATCAAAATTGTGATGAATTATTATTTAACCACGATATCTCTAAGAATATTCTCTAATCAAACTATTTAAGCATACTAACAATCTATTATACGGGACAATCTCTCATAAACTCTAGAAAACTCTCTCATTGAATCATTTGTACCCACGACAACAATCCCTTAACTGTTCAACATCAATATTTAAATTCCTTAGCAATATTATATTTTCATCGAAACATTTTAACGAGTCTCCCTCGTGAAAACTTCGTGTGCATTCACTTGACAACCCCTTTCATTCTCCATCCACCTTTTTTCGTTTCACCCACGATACATTATACAATAGCATGAACGAAAGATTATTTATCAAGAGCAATTTTTGTATTGTATTTCACTCTTCACCTGTTCCGTAAGATATATATATTTGTTGCAACGCTTGTATAATAAATAGAAAAAAAAAAAAGAAAAGAAGGAAATGCTAGTAGATGCTCGGTATGCTGTTATTTATAGTGTATGTGTATATTTTCGTTGATACGATCACGATGCATCAATGACTTCAAAGCATGAATTGTATTATACTTTTCCTCAATGAAATGATATTATGCTATGACTCGAATCTTTGGATCGCATGCAATCTACCGACTTTTAGGCTTCCTGATTTCATAATATGGCTACGCAAAATATATTTTTCGTTCACACTAAATTTTTGCTTCCATACCGAACAAACCTCTCTCTCTTTCTTTCTCTCTTTCTCTCTCTTTCTTTATCTCTCTCTATCGTTTACTGCAACGCTGAAAAAAACAATTATTATTATCTTTGCTGTGACCGAACTTGTCTGAATTTTCTTTTTTTCGAAAAAGGTGCTACACGAGAGCGTACTTTTATGACAATTTTACCACGTCTTTTGTTCGAAATACTTGTTCTATGATACTTTGCTTCGTACTCTTTTATCGAGGATGCCTATCGCCTTCAAGAAAGCTACTGTTTTTCATTATTTTCTTTCTATGCGCACAGTTCAAATATTGGGACATCCCACCCTCTTTTTTTTTTTTTTTCGTTCGCGATGAACAGCTAAATTATGAAAGAAAAGAAGATATTCTCTTTTTTTTTCTTTTTTATTAAAATTGAAACTTGAATACACTACGATATCGATTCTGTGTAATTTCCGCGTAACGTTGTTTTCAGAGAACAACGATAGAGATTGGCCAAATTTTGAATTTGATTTCTAAGAAACTTTTAAACACCGATCGAGTCCAAAAGTGACCAATTTCTATTAGATCAATTCTTCGTCTCAATATTGCCTCCAGAAGCTACCAAATTCTGATTATTATACATTTCTCGGTGCATGAAGTGTCATTATATTCTCCTCAATCTTGATTGTGATAATTGTCGTCGACTGAACTTATCGGCACTTTCAATTTTCTATCTGTCTTCTTCAAACCTCCTCCCTATACTCTTTTCATTATCTTTACATATATATATATACATACCCTGTTGCACATTTTTAAATATTAAATTCCTCCTTTAAAAATTCCTCAATGAAAAAAAAACGACAATTGGTGTATTATTTTTCTTTTTTTTTTTTCTTTCCATCCTTTGCGTCTTTTATGAAATGATAATGAGAAACGTACCTGATTGTGAGAAGCAGGAATGTAATAATACCTGAATAGGAAACGCAATTAAAAGTCGGCTAGATTGGTGTGTCCGAAGAACAGGCAGATCCATGGTGATGTAGTTGTTTTACTTTTCATTCCTAACATGGCAGCTATTGGACCACGTCCTTTTTAATCCCGCTCTGTGGATATATACGCCGGCTCCGGTGCAAACCCGGCTTTATTCGTACTTGGCCACAGAGTTCCTCAGTGACACGCAAATATATTCTAACGTAAGGAGAGTCTCCACAGTATTGCAAACGGTACACACGCTTAAGTACTATTACTGGGTCGCCAATCCTCGAGCAAAGAGTGGAATCACTCCCAAAGGACTTGGTGAGTAAACTCTATAACAGTGTATCTCTGTAATTTTTCAATCGAAGGAAATAAATACTCGATATTTCCTCGATATTTGGTTGCAGATGGACCGAGGCCACAGCAAAAGGATATTTTGACAATACGTTCTTACATTTTGTTATTTCTGAAACAATTGATTATGATAGGGAACGGGGTGAAGGATGACGAGCTGCAAAGTATATTGAATTATCTGACGACAATACACGAGGTAATTAACGATCTAAAAAAAAAAAAATTTCGTATTAAGTTCGAGATTAAGATCGTTGGAAATTTTTAACGAGTATCTCCTATCGCAGGATGAAAATTTACACGACGTTTTGCAAATGCTTATATCTTTAATGTCGGAACATCCCTCGTCCATGGTGCCTGCTTTCGACGCGAAACAAGGCGTCAGGACGATTTTTAAGTTGTTAGCGGCGGAGAGCCAATTAATACGTTTACAAGCCTTGAAATTGTTGGGATTCTTTTTAAGTCGCAGTACACACAAGTAAGTGAAAATGGTGAATTGAAAGAATATATATATATATACATTATCGATAATGGTTTTGTAAACAAATTCGCAGAAGGAAATATGACGTAATGAGCCCTCACAATCTCTACACGTTATTGGCCGAAAGATTATTGTTGAACGAGGAAACTTTGTCATTACCTACCTACAACGTTTTATACGAGGTATACGAGGATTAAGAATAAAAATTTCAAACCCTTTGCTCAATAATATATTATCTTAACTCGAGATATCTTCTAATCAGATCATGACGGAGCACATTAGTCAACAGATCCTCTACGCAAGGCATCCTGAACCAGAATCCCATTATCGGTTAGAAAATCCAAGTAAGATTCCAATTTGTAATCGTGACGTACTCGTAACGTGATCCTATTATAATATATAAATGATGTGAAATAATAAAATAATTAAATTGAATTAAATTTCAGTGATCCTTAAGGTAGTGGCGACTCTGATTCGACAATCAAAACAAACGGAACAATTGCTCGAAGTGAAGAAGCTGTTCCTCTCGGATATGACATTGTTGTGCAACAACAATCGAGAGAATCGTCGAACTGTTCTACAGATGTCTGTATGGCAGGAGTGGCTTATAGCCATGGCGTACATTCATCCGAAGAACACGGAAGAGCAAAAAATCTCGGACATGGTGTACTCGTTGTTTCGCATGCTTCTTCATCATGCTATCAAACACGAGTACGGTGGATGGCGCGTATGGGTGGACACTTTGGCCATCGTGCACTCCAAGGTAAATATAACGAACGAGGTTAGAGGAAAAATTGTGCACGAGCTTCGTCGTTGATTCCAGGACGTGCAATTTGCAACAATTTGCAACAAAATTAAACTGATTTTACCAACCAGTCGCGTGTAATTAACCTTTGCGTGATCTTTCAGGTATCCTACGAGGAATTTAAGCTTCAATTTGCTCAAATGTATGAGCATTACGAAAGGCAAAGATCGGATAACATCACGGATCCTGAGCTGAGACAGCAAAGGCCGATCAGTACTATCTCTGGCTGGGATCAACAGCATTCGGGGAATAATGGTTACAACAAACCGTCACCCTGGAGCAATCAACAGACTCACGATGTGCAACACGTGGAGAGGAATTACAAGGTCGAATATACATCGCAAAATTTATACGTTTATAATATAGACAATTTTGACAATATTCTGATATCTGATTTCAAAATCAAAATTCGTTCTCACGCTGTTCAATACGTGTTGAATGTTCGTAAATCGTAATACCGCCAATATGCAACGTTCGATACAATGTTTCCAGGAGTTCGACACAACCGAGGGTAATGACAGGCTGGAAGAGTCGTGCAGCTGCGACTTGAACTCGATAGACAACACCGAGAGCGATGGGAGTCCTGCGATCGTCAAGTCTCGCAGCGAAACGTTGGATACCGCGCAATCGAGCGAGGCGATATCCCTGGACTCGAGGCTGAGCGACAAGCCAGAGACGCCAACGACAGCGCGAGAAATCCACACGGATACGCCTACGATCCTCGAAGAAGGGAACAGCGAGGCGGCCTCCATCCCGACTACCCAAGAAACCAGCGAGGCGATATCGATAGAGAGCTCGAGCGATTTCTACAGCGAGGTTCACAAGATCGAGGGTTCCAGCCCGGATTCCATGGTGGTGCAAGAAGTTCTGAAGAAAGACGACGATCCTTCCGAGGTTAAATCGCAGGATGAAGCCGTCCCTCCATCTGAGAAGAAAACGGTGGAGGAGAGCGTGGAGGCCAGGCAGGAGGAAGACGCGGAGCAGCCGAAAGTAACAACGCGGAATAACGCGGACGAGTGTAACGTTTCCCACGTGCAAAAGGACGACGAAACGGAGGGTGAAACCGAGGAAATGGAAGGTCAGACGGAAGTGGAGGCTGGAGGAGAACTGGAAGCTGAAACTGGGATCGTCGAAGCCTGTGTCGAAGCTGGAATCAAGGTGGAAGCCGACGGTGAAACTGAAGTCGAGGCTCCATCGAGGTTGGAAGAGGCGAGAAATAAAGAGACATCGAGTTCGGTGGACAAGGTTGCTTCGAACGAAGAGACTTCCGCGGATATTGTTCTCGATAAGGAAGAAGAGAGAACGGAGAAAAGTGTGGAGGAGGACGTTGTCGCCTCGACGGAGCAAGCCGATTCGGAACACGTGCCGTCATCCGTTCCCTCGAGCGAGACGCCAGAGCCATTGATCATCAAGGATATCGAGAAGCTGCAATTGGAGAACGATCGCGAGGTGATCGACAGCGATACCTCGGAGGCTTACTTGACACCGACCGAGAATCAAGATAATCTGGGCGATATGAAGCCGAAGGAAGCGGAAAAGACGGAGGACAGCGAGAAGGGGGCGGGTGTCGACGTTGAGAAGAGCGAGAACGACGCCGAGGAGACCGGGAAAAATTCCAATTGCTCAACTAGCGTAATAGAGAGTAACGTGGCCGACGAGAAGAAGAAGGACGTAGACGTAGACGAGGAGAAAGTGGATACAGTAGTAGTGACTAGTGAGTTAAGTAGTGAGAAATGCGCCGTGGACTCTGTGAAAGAGGAGAAAAGTGCCGTTGTTAACGTTGATAACGGGGTGAAGGTTACTGACAAACATTCAAGGGAGCCGTCCACTATTTCTACTAACGTAAGTGATAATCAGTCAGACATTCCAGTGAGAACCGAGAACGAGGTAGAAGTAACAGATAGTGTTTGTAGTAATAGCGATATTCAAAGTTCTGTAGATAATGTGACGCAAGTGCCAAATCCTAAACAGCAAATTCCAACAATATCTACGGTCTGTGATGCAAATAAAAATATGCCCGACGGTGTGCCTCAAATCGTTAGTTCTACAGTGGTTGCGAGGGATAATTCTTTGTTGAATGAGTTAACTTCGGATCACGTAGATGCTCATCGCAGATCCAGCTTGCCGGCTGTGTCCTCCGAGACGACCACCGACGATAATAACGTAAACGAACCTCCCTCCTTACCTGTCCCCTTGCGGAAAACATCGTCACCTCAGAAACGACCAAGGAGTGCCTCAACGTCCACGCAAGTGGATCCGAATCATTTCGGTAAGAAATCGTACCCCTTTTCTTCTCTCGTTTTTCCTCGCTTTTTCTTTCTTATGCGATATTTCATAAATGAAAGAAAAAAAAAAAGAAAGAAAGAAAAAAGAGAAAAAAAATTACCCGAAATTTCACCCACGAATAGAATCAAAACGATCGAAGCAAGGTAATCCTTCTACGAGACCAATGTTCAGTCCAGGGCCGACTCGTCCTCCTTTCAGAATACCAGAGTTCAAATGGTCTTACATACATCAAAGATTACTCTCGGATGTTCTCTTTTCGTTAGAGACGGATATTCAAGTTTGGAGAAGGTATGGATGAACGCGTATTTTTATGATAATCTTGATAAACAGAGTTGAGAGATCCGTTGATAAATTCGATTGATGGCGCGCCAACGATGATGTGTTCCAGCCATTCAACGAAGTCGGTGCTGGATTTCGTGAACAGCAGCGAAAACGCAATTTTTGTTGTTAATACCGTTCACCTAATTTCCCAACTGGCCGACAATCTTATTATCGCCTGTGGAGGATTGTTACCGCTTCTAGCTTCGGCGACCTCGCCAAATGTACGTATAATATTACATCTCTTCCCCCTCTCTGACTTCACTGATAGAACAGCGTATAGCCGGCGAAAAAAGTTCATTTTCACGGATTACTTTTTTTTAATTGGTGCTTGGATATTCATAGAGCGAATTGGATGTAATTGAACCAACTCAGGGGATGCCAATTGAGGTAGCAGTTTCTTTTCTGCAAAGACTAGTCAACATGGCTGATGTACTTATCTTCGCCAGCTCTTTAAATTTCGGTGAACTGGAGGCTGAGAAGAATATGTCTAGTGGCGGTATTCTAAGGCAGTGTTTAAGACTGGTTTGTATTATCGTCCACGTAGCAGATTTTATTCCTCCAACACGTACATCCATTATTGTCACGACGTGTATAATTCGAATTTCATTTCAAAGAGAGAAAAGAAAGAAAAGAAAGAAAGAAAGAAAAAAGAGAGAGAAAGAAAATCATTGATCATAGTTGGCCCGATTTACGATCTTTTTGCAAACATTGTAGTATGTCGATAGAACAGAAATATGAAGTAAGATTGTTGTAAAAATTTATATTAAATGTTCGTAATGCACAATTAATTAGATTCGATGTTTCGAACGCGCATTCTGATAAACAAAATTTGTTAAACATGATTAATATACACAAGACACTAATCACGGATGAACTTCGTTTTTCGGAATTTTTAATACGATTTTTCTTTTCTCCAGTATTTTTGATTCCATTCCATATATGCGAAATTTAATTTCAGTAGTCATCAAACTTTTTCAAAATTTTTGAAAACTTGGAACATTGAATATTGTTTAAACGGAACAGAATAAATTCGAGCAATTCTATCAAACTTTATTATTAATTTTCGTAATTCCACGAAAGACGAAGTAGATCTAAATTAGGATATTGTAATAGAATACTTATATAGTGTGCTTCGTGTTAATTCTTTTTTTTTGTATATACATATTGGTGTTTTTCATAGTGTCATAGCACATGTCTAAACTATCTATATAAAAACACGAATAAAATTATCGGATATGTAATAAAAATTGAAAATATAATTGAAAATAAAAAAATATCTCATGTGAGAAAAGTTAAAAGAAGAAATAAATACACACTATTGTACTTTAACACTATTGTAGTTTAACACAAGCAAATCTTCATTATCAAATAGAAATAGTTATTAAATCAGTGTTTTAAATTAGTCGTAATATTCTTAGCTCTCGTATTATGTATAACATAGAACTTCAGAAACATGTATGTTTTTTTTTTTTTTACACTATATTTTTTTGTTATATTCATCTGATGAAATGCTTCTATAGGTCTGTACATGTGCCGTTAGAAACTGCTTAGAGTGTAAAGAACGTGGCAGATCGTACAGCATGTTAGGTCGGCAGATTGGTTCTAGTAATAAATCACAGCACATACAGTCTCTTATACGTGGAGCTCAAACATCACCCAAGGTATGTCCCATCTGATCGAACTTAATTTATATATAGAAATGTGTTATTGTCATTTGTCATCTCATTATTGACAAATTACATATCATATACCATATACTTATTCAAAGCCATGTCGTATAGAGAATAGAATTTACAGTGATCGTTAACATCATTTAATAACGTTTTAGTATAATAAAGTTTCTATTTTTATAGAACATAGTGGATAATCTGGCACATCAATTAAGTCCTGTCAAAGATCCTGAGAAATTGCTGCAAGATATGGACGTGAACCGTTTAAGAGCTGTGATATACAGAGATGTTGTAAGTGTGATACATAATTAATAACTTATATAATTATAATTAATAACGATAAATAGAATTCAATTCGATTCAATTCGATTCGATATACGGATAATATATCATATTATGTAAAAAAAAAAAAAATACACTAAATTATATCGTTGTACACTTTATATTATAATTGACTGCATTTTCGAGAAGTTACAAAAAAAATTTCTACTTTTCGTATAAAAAACTTTAGAGAAAACTAAAAATTTCCTCATCAAAATCCGGTCGAAATATAGAGAAAACTATGCTATTGAAAACCCTTTTTGTTTTATCCCAATATCTCAATCAGTTGTTGAGATATAAGGATTCAAAGTTTCCCCCACAATAGTTAAGACTGTGAAAAAATTATGAATGGCTCCGCGATCCAGTGATCTACATTTTTTCCTGGAAATGCGTACTACGTTTTACTAGGAATCGTATCTGTCACTTGTCTGGTGTTTGTGATAGGTCAGCGAAAGAAGTGCGAGCAAGAGGTCTGAGCAGAAGAAAAGAACGGAAATAATAAATGATTAAAAATTAACCTTTTCTTTATACGACGATATCTCGGGAAGCGGAAGTCGTATCGAGATAAATCAAAAAGCATTTTAAAGGGGAAGATTTTGCGCTTCGTATGATCTTTTATTCATCGACCAACAGTTAATACTTTCGGAGTTATAGCGGTTCAAAGTTTTCCTAATTTTAATAGAGTTGAATTAAATTTAAGTAAATGATTAAAAATTACGCTTTTCTTTACACGATGATATCTCGGAAACCGGAAGTCGTATCGAGATAAATCAAAAAGCATTTTAAAGGGGAAGATTTTACGTTTCGTATGATCTTTTATTCATCGACCAAGAGTTAGTATTTTCGGAGTTATAGCGGTTCAAAGTTTTCTTAATTTTAATAGAGTTGAATCAAATTTAAGCAAATGATTAAAAATTTTCTTCGATAATGATTATTTCAATCGAATGTTAAGCTAAATTAATAATATATATTTTCATGAAAATCTATTTTTTTTCATTTTAGGAAGAAACCAAGCAGGCCCAGTTTCTGTCCCTCGCTATAGTTTACTTCATCTCTGTACTGATGGTATCAAAATATCGTGATATATTGGAACCACCAATATCCCAACGTCCACCAAGTCCAATTCAAACAATACAGACTAATGGTGCTAGTTTAAGACCAGGTAGCCCTTCAGGTAAGATACTCATTATATTAAACAATTTTTTCACACTAAAAATAGATACAAAATCTAATAAAATTCAATTGATATAAATAAATGACTGGTTAATATTTAATAAGAGAGGAATTCTGTCTTAATATCATTTTATCCAGGAGCATTGTTTTCATGATAAGTTTTTAATGTAATGTTCATTGTATAATTTAATTAATCTGAATATTAAAATAATTAATATTTTATGATTACACAGCAAATATCATAGTAACTTCAATTTGTGGGGATGAATGTACTCGCGGCCATTTACAGGGAATTTAAAGAAATAATCATTCAAATTTATAATTTTATTATAAGTAAAGAATATGTTTATTCGTTAATTCTCAAATTTTATATGGAAAATATTGTTTGTTTAAAAATAATAATATCAAGTCGTCACTTCAAAACTCTTACATGTCAGATATGCATTATCATATTTTTCTGAATATTGCGTTCACATTATATCAAATAACAAAATTAATTTTTTCCTGTACAGTAAACGAGATATAACATTAGAGCATGATTATTATTGTCAACGATTAAAGGAGCATGTTTGTCACATATATACAACGCAAAAAAAGAAAAAAATCGCATTTTCTTTTCATATTTAAAATTTGAATTAAAAAAATATTCAATAGAAACGAAATTATGCGAAAACTTAATTGATAATAATTTTACCAAATATTTTACAATAAAATTGATGTGATTGGACCGTTAGAAGATTAAATGATAATCTTACGAATGACACAAGTATATCTTCTTAGCTGCTATGAAACACTATGCACTTTAACTGTGTAGCGGCAAATCGAATAGCACATTTACACTGAATAGAACGCATGTCCAATTGCACCGTGTGAATTATTTTTTCTATGTATCTGACAGTGAGAGTTTTGATGTTTGTCGAATGCATTAGCACTTTTTCTTTTTTGTTCTTTAATTTAGAAATATATTTTGTAAATGTCACAATATATATTACATTATAAAACAAAAAAAAAAAAAAAAGGAAAAACATTTGTATAAAACAAAATTCGAAAGAAACCACAAAAACAGAATAATGTACAAGCAATCATGTACTGTCTATATATATATATCTCTCTCTTAAAAAACAATTGAATGATATTAAAATCTTTAAATCATACGATGCTCCTAAATTTAATGTTTTCAATTTTCTTCCACAACTTAATTATTCTTTAAAAAAAAATATATAGTTTCGCGCCGTAATCTTTATCGAGTTTCACTCGCAAGAGAAATTTACAAAAAAAAAAAAAAAAAGAAAGAAAAATAGGACATAGACGGTCGAGAATCGTGGTAACGTGGTAAAATATGGTTCCTCAGCAGATGGGAATGGTGGTGGAGGAGGGCGGCCCCTGTTTCCACAGTGGTCTCACCACGTGTACCCACAGTTCCTCCCGGGATCTCACCCTAACGCCAATGCGAATGCCAATGCCAATGCCAACCACCACATGAACCAGCACCACCACCAGCACCCGCTACCGGCTGCCAGGCACTCTAATCGCCAGCCCCCCTCCAACTATTATCTCCCGAATCACCACAGTAATCATTACAACCATCATCCGAATAACCATAACTATCATCGTCATCATCATTACCATCATCACAATAACAACAATCATCATCATACGCTTCAAAAACATATCGATCAGCCCCGAAATCTCTGTCATAGAAACTCCGGTGTTGGTCTGCAAGGTAACTCGATTGCCCGAACGGAATTGTGTACCACGGAATGCTCGAGTTTGGTTTTTTCGTTTTATTATCGCCTGCTCGAATAATATCTTTTTTACATTTTGCCCGATTTGATGAATTATCGACACATTTTTTTTTTCTTTTCGTCAATTCCTTCTCACCATTATTCTTCTCGATTATTGTGATTTCCACTCGATTGTGCCCTCTCTCTCTTTCTCTCTCTCTCTCTCTCTCCTGTTTTTGTTCGGTATTTATTTACGTGTCGATATTTCTGTCTGCATGTTTTGCCAATTTGAGCCAACCTCAGGTTTGACGTACACATTGACATACACGTGCACGCATATACACACGCGTAAGCGTTCGTTTCTCACTTTTGTTGATCGTATGAAAACGATGTTTTGATTTGAATCTTATGACATGGGTTTTTCGTTCTTTTTTTTTCTTCTTCTTCTTTTCTTTTTTGCTATACCTTTGTTGTTGATTATTTTGCGGAAGGAAAGTGAAAAAAGATGAAGAAATATTCGATTTCCAATAATTTCGTTTGCATAAGATACGTTGATCGTTATATATTGAATTACATCAATGTTGGAAGCTTGGAGCACAAGCAATGAATGAAACTTGCACCATTTGCATACGACTTGAGTAAACTTGAAAGGTTTGCATGTCGGATCGCAAGTTCATGTGATGATTCTGATGAACACTGAATGCAGAAGTACTCTCTTTACCGACGAATAAAAGTTAATCTATCAATGAACGATATTATTGTTTAAATTTATTCTTTGACAGTTGCACGTTAGCTGTAAACTTGACAATATTATAATGTACAATCTGTTATTTTATTAAGATTAAAACCTTTTAAAAAACAAATTTGTAAATTGCAAATTTTTATTGTTATGAAAGGAATCTCTTTAGATAGCCTGGAAACTTTCGCTGCTGTTGAAATACTTGCAATAATTTTCTTGCGTTTATTACAATTATCAAAAACGTTATTTTATTTATTTTGAAGAAGAAGGAAATTCAAAAATCGAATTGATAAATAAAATAAGTACAATTTTATTATTTAGAAAGAGAAAATTATATATATATAAGAGAAAAAATATCCCATACTTTCAATTTACTCTCTCGCATGGATTCATCCTTCTTCTTCAAACATTTGAATGTTTCGATTAAAATTTTTGAATTGACGCTTCGTTTTTTTCCCCCCCTTTTTTGTTTTCGAATTCCTGCACTATAATGCATCTCCTCTCCTCTGCAATGCGATCGACAATGTTCGAAGCCCCAATTTTCAAACATCAACTCCAACGGATCCTAAATAATCAATGATTGAAGAAATAATGTGAATTATTAACGATTAACGAAATATCGTCGATCGCATGATCGTTCATGTCAGCCTGCTTTGCAAGACGAAATTATATATCCCAACCTGTACGTTTCAAACACCGATCATCACGATAAAACAATATGTTCTCAGGAAGCGGAGGCATCATGAGCCAAGCCGGTTCACAAGACGACGGTGAATACGAGGTGATAATCGTCGACGAGAACAACTCGTCGATCCTGGCGGATCACGACGTTACATCGTCGGGACCTCCATCGACCAAGGTAAGTAAACATCCCTCTCCCCATTTCCTCGCCCGCTCGATTCAATTATTATACCGTTATTCCGTTCACAAAACACGTGAAATGTATTTTGTTTGTGCGAGAGATGCGTACATCGAGATTAATTGACCCGAATTGTTCTCAGGTAAAAAGAAAGAAAAAAAAAAAAGTAAACATAAAAATCTCTCCTCGACGATGAGCGAAAGAAAGTAAACGAAGCTAGGAAAAATTTAAATATATTCGTTATCCTCGTCGGTATATCATATTTTATTTATCAAATATATTTGATTCGTTGAGAAGATTTGTGACAACCTTACTTGAGATTGCATGCTTTTGATGAGAGTTACAGTCGTGTTATCTTCGTTGTGTATCCATTGAATTCAATTTAATTTGATCAAATGATGTAATGATCGTTCCTAAATCATGATCTTGATATATATATATATATATTGTGTTATATATTTAGTACTTTACGATATTTTGATATTTGAATAGAGAATATATTTACTATATTGCACCTTTCTTATCACGCACGATCTACCGTTAACGTGGAATTGGCACTCTACGCCCACGCGATGCGCTTTGCATTCGTTTATTCGACTACTTCCCGATTCTTCTAATCGTAGAATTCTTGTGAACTTCTTAAATTCTGCGTATCTCTGTTTCAATCTGTAACCTCGATGAACGAATAAATTGCATGCATAAACTGAGTGTTTAATAGTGTGATAACAAACAGTAGATCTTTAAAATTCAATGGTGAAAAGGAGAGGAGAAAAATTATTCGATATCGAAATTTCCGTTCCAACTCTTAGAAGTAGTCTTGAGAAGCTCAAACAGAGAGAAAGTGTTACAAGTGAAAAAGAATATTTGATTTGAGAAAAATGTAGTTCGTCGATGAAAAAAAAAAAAATTAAAGATCGAGGAGGATAACTTTATGATGACAAATTTAATATTGAGTTTGATTCGATGAATTTTATACAAAATTCACTTGTACCGTTCCTCTCGATTATACCCTTGTAGTTACCATATTAGTTAACCTAATTACCTAATTTGAAAGTGTAACAGTTAAATCTGTATCCAGCACGTAGTGTTCACTTTTACAATTAGCCAGATACTTCTTGTTCTTTTGCACTCACGTAGTCAAAAAATAATAGTATCGAGTAATTACACACACATACAAATTTCGTTCTGGCACGTAAAAGTTCGCATAAAGTTTCCAATAATTGCGACGAAACTACGAGAGTAATTCACCCTTAAAGCTCGATTCGAATGGATACCATATAAATCATCCCATACGATGATTTCTATCTATTTCGTATCTCTAATTCTTTCGAGCATGCGATACTTCTTCTGTTTTTTTTTTTTTTTTTTTTACTCTTTAATTTTTCTCAACGTTAACTTCCTCTGCTTGCATTGCTATGCGTACTAACTACTGGTTCTGAAGGGAGGTCACAGTGGCGTACCTCGGCCACGGACAATTCTCGAGGATTACACCTCGTCAGAACCAACGCTTGGCTCTTCGACAAGATCCACTGAACCACTGCCACGAAATGTGCAGGTAAAAGTTTGACTTTGAGTACAGGACTCGGAACAGAGAATGAATTTAAAACGGGAAGAAATTTTGAAAAATTGACAGTGAAATAATCTAAACGATCGCCTCGAAGTTCTCCATCATTTTGGGAGAGGATACGATAAATTGAACATAATACATCACATATCTGTACACTTATCCCTCGATTTGCACGAGATTATATTTTATCTTACAAAATTTTGTTCCTTTTTAATTATGTAAATAGAGTTATCGGAGAAAAATAACGAAGAGAAAAGTGAATGTATTTCATATAAATATTTTTTTATTTCGCACGTGTTCACAAAAAGTGAAATAAATGTTTAAATGTTTAAAAAAAAAGCAAAATACAAAAATTTGAATTTCAGTATGCAGAAAAACATTCGTCCGTGATTTGAAAAAAAAGAAAAAGAATTTTTTTCTACTACTTTGATATGTAAAATCATCTGTATAAATTTCTGATCGTGTAAATCAAGGGACGAGCGAAATATAAAGATTTGTTTTCATCTGTCTAAAGCAAGAAGAGACGCAAGAGACGAACGAATGCCCACTCGACGGGTACGCAATAAAGATAGAAGATAGTAGGGGAAATAAAATCGATTTGTTTCTGTATCGTGGCTTATCCACGATAATAATAACAATCTATCTCGTATGTAGCTACTTTTGTCGTGTACGATTATATGGACGTAATCGAGCGTAGCCATGATATTACGTTCACTGTGGTTAGCTTGAAAATTTCTAGGAGGCTTTTAATTTTCTTGTTTACACGTTACATTTAGATGACTGCGTATTAGTGTTGTTACGATTAACTGCATGTCGTCTAATAAATGCATAGCACGCGAGAGTTAATCGCAGAATATACCGTTTGATTCTCTTCTTCAAGTAAACGTTCTTAAGATTGTTACATATATATATATTATAGATATTTACGATATCATTAAATAGTGTGTTCTACGGAAGCTAGGCTTTCGTTATAGAGATATACAGTATTCAGTATAACAGTAGAGAAGTAGACGTAGTGTTGTTTAAAAATTGAAAGTAATGTTGTTAAAAATACATTTTTTTTTTTATTACGATGTATCTATTTACAGAGACATTTATTCAAGAAATATCGAAATATATAGGTTATAAAAAGAATATTCTTAAAATTCAATATACATATACATATGATCGTACTGAATCGAAATAATTTTTTGTTTCTCTATTTTTTTTTAACCATACTATGTAATAATATTTAATTGTTTATTTCTTTTTTTTCTTTTGGAAAATTTCTGTTGGAAAAGGATTTGTGAACACGACCACATGATGTGTTAATTTCGTCCCTTTTAGAGTAACGACTCGAGCGAAGAAACGGTGCATCGTAGCAATATTACCGCGGATGCCAGCCCTTCCGAGGTTGCAACGGATAACGAGAATAAACATAACTCCTCCGAGGAAGCGTGGACCGACGTAAATCTGAACGAAGACGGAGACACGATCCCGATCACGAATCAAAGGGAAGACCCGCGAAACATTCACAACATGGCGCACTCTCGCGGTAAGATGAAGAATTTCCATTTGTATTCTCTCTTATAGATCTTCTCTGTGTTATCCCCTATCCTTGGTAACTAAATTCTACACTGGAACAACGTTCAACCTGTTAAAGATAAGAATCTATAAACTACCTGTCCAACGACAGTTTTTCTCAGAATAGTTCCAAATTCCAAACTGGCGATACCATCGTCAATTCTTTCCTTTTCTACGGATTTAAAAAATTCAGGGCCCGCTCTATCTATCATTTGATTCCTCCCAATTTTTAATTCTCGACGCAGAGCTAGTAAAAATCGAACGTTCCGTTAAGATGTTCAATCTTTTTGACTGAGGAATTGAAATTTTCCAAATTTCGAACGCTCTTCTCCCAACTTTATTCCTAAATCCTTAACTCGTTTGACGGAGTCATTCAAAAATCGAGCATTGGAAATTTTCCAAGGTGAGATTGAAATGGTCAATTTGTTTGAGAAACAGGTGAAATCCAAGACAGCGAAGGCAACGTTCTGGAGCAAGGGATGATGGGGAACGCGGAACGCGGTGAGAAACCTTCCGGTGAGATCTCGGTGGTTCGCGTGTCGGACAGATTGGTGATGACTTCCGCGTCGCCACGACCCGATGAGTTACCGATCAAGGGACTGGTCGATCATCTTCCGGTCCCGACACCCTCGCGCGAGGCCTCGCTCACGCAGAAACTGGAAATGGCGCTTGGCTCCGTTTGCCCGCTTCTGCGCGAGATCATGGTCGATTTTGCCCCTTTCCTCTCGAAAACGCTCGTCGGCTCTCATGGGCAGGAATTGCTGATGGAAGGCAAAGGTAGGACTCGTAAGTGCAATCTGATCGACTGATATACTTATATATGTTTGTCGTGAGTATGTCCTTTTTCTTTTTTAACTTTTAATATTTGTAATATATATATATATACATGTATATTTTTTTTATTATCATTATTTATTCAGAATAGTATCTTGAGATCTATTTCGTCTTCTTTTTTTCAATGTTTTAGGCTTTCGAAAATTGTACAACATTTCTCGATTCGAAATTCGATAGATTTCTATGCTTCAGAGAAATTTGTAGAATAGAATTTTTGTTCGATTTCAAGTAGACTCAAAGATGCTACGAAGGATTAATATTGCTAGAATATTGCTTTATTAAAAATTTATTTGTATCAAGCTTTTGTCTTAAGTGTTATAAGTGTTCACTATTATTTTGCAATTATTTATTAACCTCTTGATGCTGGACAATAAACCATATTAGATGGAATTAATTTGCGCAATAATCAATTATCTATTGTCCGTTTATCATTATTACAAATTTCTATTATATTAAATAAATTTCTTTCTTGTACTGACCAGTGTCAAGGGATTAATAAAATCCAGCAAAAATACAGGGTGTTGGAAAAAAGCAAATTTCCATTTAACCAAAATTAATTTAACGATAATTTTCTACGACGAAAATTACTTCATAATTTAAAAAAAAAATTATCCTTTCTAACGAATCCTTCGTTTCAGAATAACAACGTAACACTATCTAAACAAACGTTCACGGACGTTAAGTGAACTTTTATCAATCTGCTCGCGAGGCAGATTCCTAAGCCGCTTTTTATCAACACCCAACGCGTATACACCTCTCGTTTTATCCGTTGATCGCGGTGAATGTATTCAAATTAGTCGGTTTATGGTTTCGCTTAGAAAGATGGAACGCGTATACCGGGATAATCGTCGGGCATTTGTATTCACGCGACAGTACCGCGTTCCGTGGCACTTCGCGAGGAATTTTATATTCGTGAAACGTCGCGGATGACGGCCGTGCCATGTATCGATGCACTTTTATTTTATGTTTTTTTTTTTTAAAAAAAAAGAACGACGACTCGAAGCGATACATCGTCGTTTATAAATCACCAAGCCGTCTATTCCTTTTCTATTCCATCTTTACAGTCTGTCGATGTCCGATGGTATTTTATTTTCCGAGAGAATTTCTAAATCTAACCGTTTCTTTCGTTCTATTACCATAACTATTGATTCGAGTTATGGTGTTGAGTTAAAAAGCGAATAAAAAAACATCGAGTTAAATATTGGTTTTCAAATTTATATAGAAAATTTAATTAATTAATTAATTAATAAGATCTGAAAAATATATAATAATGTATTTTTGTTACTGGAAATTATAAGAATCTGAATTGAATTGGTCAACGGAAACGTAGAATGTAAAGAGAATGTCTTTCTAAACGTTAATATTAATCGATGTCACATGTACTTACTAAAAAGAAATAAATAAAATTACGAATATGAGCAATAAATTCTTAACGATTCTATTTTCCTCAGGTTTAACCACCTTCAAAAACAGCAATTCGGTGGTGGAATTGGTGATGTTACTATGTTCCCAAGAATGGCAGAACTCGTTGCAGAAACACGCAGGCCTTGCTTTCATCGAGCTCATTAACGAGGGAAGGTAAGAAGGGCTTGTTACGATGATCGTTAGAACGACAGACTTATAGTTGAAGTTAACAGTAAATGTCAACCCTTTCAACGCTGTCTTAAGTGCAAAAATCTTAAAAAAAATTTCATTTTACGCCACGCAGGTTACTGTCTCACGCGATGAAGGATCATATCGTAAGAGTGGCCAACGAGGCTGAATTTATCCTCAATCGTATGAGAGCGGACGATGTGCTCAAACATGCCGACTTCGAGGTACGCTTTTTCTTAATTATATATATATTTATTTTTTAAATTAATTAAAACGATTAATGTGTTGGATGGATGTATGGAGCTTTGCCATAATGATCGTACAAATTTGTTGGCTCAGTCTCAATGCGCTCAAACATTGCTCGACCGACGGGAGGAGGAAAGGATGTGCGATCATCTGATCACAGCCGCACGAAGACGGGATAACGTTATTGCTAGTAGATTATTGGAGAAGGTCCGTAATATTCTGTCTAACAAACATGGCGCTTGGGGATACATGGATCCAATGGCTGCAAAGTGAGTGTTGTTCTTCCCTTCTTTAAAAAAGAATAGAAAGATAAAAAAATAAAAGAAGTCTTTTTATTATTAATTATATTCATACTGGAAAATATATATTGGAATAACGACGATAATAATGATAAATTACAAGACATTATTAAATTTATAACGTATATTAATATCATTAAAATTCTAAAGATTTACGAAGCAAAAAAATTATATATACTTAAAAAAGAATTGTATTTAAATTAACCAAATACTGATAGATAATGATGTATTACAATGCATTTAATCTTTCCAAAATCTAATACAAAAAGATTATGTTAAAGAAGAATCGAATTTATAAATACTAATAAAAAAGCTAGATATTTGGAATAATAATAATAATGAATCACAAGGTATCCTTAACATTTCCATATTTTTCAAAATCTACACGAAAAATGTTATAGATGTTTATAAAAAAAGATTGCATCGCGGTTAGGTTGGCCGAATACTGGAAGCTAGATGCTTGGGAGGATGATGCACGTAGACGTAAGCGTTTCGTGCACAATCCACTAGGCTCGAGCCATCCCGAAGCTACACTGAAGGCGGCCCTCGAACACGGTGCACCCGAGGATGCGATCCTTCAAGCGCGTGAAGAGTTTCACGCGCATCTCGCAGCCTCGCGTGCACACCAGCAGCAATTGCAGTCGGCGGATCTGATGGACGACAGTGAGCTGTTGTCGGACGACAGAGACCTCGATAACGATCTGACAGGTTAGATCTCCTCCTCCATTTCGTTTCATTTCTCCCCGTCTCGTTTCGTTTCCTTCTCGACTATTGCATGCACGAAGCGGAACGTGTGACCGTTCCCTATCGTTTAAATTACGTAACACGTGTGTATACGTGTGTATACGTGCACACTCGGTACAACGAGATTGTATTCCTTCAGGCCCCGTGAACATCAGCACGAAAGGAAAATTGATCGCGCCCGGTATCGTGGCTCCTGGTATTATCTCTGTGACGTCCACGGAACTTTACTTCGAGGTGGACGAGGACGACCCAGAGTTCAAGAAGATCGACAGCGAGGTAAGTTTCCTTTCTTCCATTTTCAATCGGTTGAAATTGATTTTATCACGCGTGGTCACAGACCGAGGAGTATTAATTACGAATAATTCAATTTTAATTATTTTTATGGAACACGTTCTATCAAATTATTTCAACACGAGGAAATTAGTACGATTGAAATTAGTAGAATTTTTTGAAGAAGTGAATAAATGGAGTTTTATTACTGGGGATAGAATTTAAATATCTTTTTTTTATTTCTCAAATATAATGCTTATTATACTTCATGGATATTTTGTGTGGAAATATCCACAGTCTGGTTATTATCTATTACCGAATATAAAGGAAAAGAAAATATAAAATTGAAAGTTTACTTTCACTGAGCGTTAGTTGTAGATAACTCAATCTTGACTGTAGAAATATACGGTGCTGCCATCACAGCGCCATTTAAGGAGGGTACATCATTAAATACGATTCCATACTTTACCTCAAGATCAAAATCAATAGAAAATGTTGAAACAAAAGATATCGATCTCCTGTGTTTTCTACTTTTTGAATTACGAAATACAAACTAAAGTTCGAACAGTCGTTAAGTTTGTCACTTTTCGCGTTATATATTATACTTGTATTCTTGCTACATTTATCACTTGTCACACGCAATCTTAATGATTAATCATTGTGTCAGTTTCTCCGCGTTAAGATACCGTCTATTACATGCATTTGGAGCAACTTGTTGCGTTCGCGAAGCTATCTCTTTGAAATATGGTTACCAGTCGCTCGTGCTGATAACGTGCTCTGAAAACTAGGACCACGCACTTTGCTCGCCTAAACCGAATCTTTTTTCAATTTCAAACTTTGCAACTATCATTGAATTATCGAAATCGAAAGTCTTTCTAATTTTATTACAATTCTATTCATCCAAAATCATACTTCAAATCGAGATCTGAAACATAATGAAAATTGATTTATCTAAATTACATAAGATATTATTGGATGCTACAAACGTTCCCAAAGACACAATTTCAAATAATACCAATTACATCTTAGGATGAGGATTTTATATCCATTAAAGAGTTACTCTCGAAAATTATTTTTCATCAACGAAAGTCACCGCCGGATTACTATTTACTCATCGCAACGTTCGTTGCGCGAAGAAGTATTAAAATACAATTTACAACGATTCTATCAATTCACGATCAAATCAATTTCACGATAAACAAACTCCACCTTCTTTTCGATGCCTTTTCGACCACTGGCAGCGTGGCTGACCGCGACAAAGTATATTAATCACAACTCGGTGGCGTGGAATTTGAATAAATGCGAATTGTAAATGAAGAGACGTGGCGAAAGCTTCCACTATGCCGTTGGTTCGAATTGGTTCGGACGTGTCCCTGTCTATCAGGCCGCATAATGTAGTCACGTTCCGCGACGGTGGTCAACCGAGTGCAAAAATCGGGAGGGAGGAGGAGGAAAGGGCGGGAGAAGAAATGGCCAAGAGAGGGGGGAAGCGTGGAACGGAGCGAGCTGGAGGGAGAGGAGGGAAAGAGATAAGGAGAGTCGGGCACCGGAGAGAACTAGAGGCCGATTATCATATATCGGTCGTAGATCTCGCGTTTGTATAACTAGGGAATAAAACAAACAGAGGAGGGCCCCATGGGGTCGGCCGATCTTCAGGGTCGGCAATTATGAGCCTCCCGCGGGGCCTGGTATCTACCTTGCCTGCTCTCCACCATCTCCGTCCCAACTGCTCTCCTCCTCTCTCTCCATCTCTCTCGAGCCTTCGCTCAAGCTGCATCCACGTACTAAGCACGCATAGGTGAGCATACGGATCCCCAGGAATGCACACGAACTACCACCGCCTATCTAGTAACTATTGCACGTCTGCCGCAGACATCCTGTTTATGCGATCTCTCCTCGCGATCCGATTCGAGCCGATGGGATCCAGGAATCTATCCAGTCGATCGAATTCCCCGTTTATTCGTTAGAAACGAATTTTCCCGATATATTTACGACGAAAGAATTGGAGGAATGATAATTTGCTTCGTGGATGAAGATGATAATAAAAAAGAAACAACGATAAGAGAGCATGATATGTAATAATATCAATATTCATTCGTCTTTTTAGAATTAAAGGTATGAAAAGTTCAATAATATAGCATAGTCTTCTTCCATCGGAGGAGATACCTCCGATTTCGTCCACCTGTCGTCTCCGATATATCTCGGCCGGAGAACGAGCGGAGCCACCTCAACCATGAATAGAAACCCAATCTTTCGGCCTCTTAATTGGAATCCTGTTTAAACAAGAGACACCGTGAGCGCATATCTGTGTATAACCAAACCAACGACTCCAACGCAAACGTTAAAATCGAAACGAGGAGAGACAAAAGAAGAAAGAAAAAAAGGAAAAAGAATAGTAAGAAACTTTTAGAAAAATTAAAATCTCCTGATCTAATCCATAATCTAACCGAAAACTTCATTTTATAAATCACGTTCATAAGAAAAAAAATACTTATCTCGGATAAATAACAGATTCGATGTATCGATAAAATGATTTCAAGTGAATAAAAATCGAGAATTGAAAAGAGGCGGGCGAAGGGAGAGGAGAGCAGAAACGAGGGGAGCGAAGGGAAGAGAGATAGAGCAGAGAAAGAGAAAGAGAGAGAATTGGCGATCGAGACACGCTCATTAGTCGAGGATGTCCCGAGGGTAGGCGGGAGGCTTCGTCGAATTCGTAGGCGATGGATCACTCGATAGTCGAGTCGAGACTTAAGCGATCGTAATGCGCGGCCGTATGGGATAGGCTGCATCGGGAGTGGCCCCGGGGAAAGGCAGGGGAGGGGGGGCTTTATATCGGTGAACTCTCGGTGGTTCAACCAAAGGCTCGCCTCGGTTTCTACCTCACCTTGTTCGCCGATCGTGCCGATTCCCCTCTCCCGCCGCCGCCGAGCTTTTATAATGGTCCCGGCCAAACGTATTTATCGTGATTTATTGTTTACACGGGTCTCCTTTCTCCTCGGTTACCTCCATCCTCTTCCGTCCCGAGTGCATCGCCTCTCTTTCAACGGGTCCCGCGCTAGAGATAGAGGATGCACACCGTGCGATTACGTCCGATGTAAATTATTGATCGTCCACGGGGGAACATTAATATCTAAAACAAATAATGGACCGTTACACCCTGAACCCTTTTGACCACTGCGCGCCATCTTCTCTCTCTTTCTCTCTTTACTTTTTCTTTGAGTACAACTACACCCATTGCATCCGAGTGCATTAGTCTTGCTCGTTGTTTTTTTCTTTCGTTATGATTTTTATCGATCTTGTATTTCTCTTGTATTTTTTCCTTTTTTTTTTTCTGATTCGAAATTGATTTCGTGCGGTTGGGAGTTCGGTTTGAGCAATTAGACGAGGTAATTAAAGCCCTTTCGATACGGAAAGAAGGGAGAGAAGTTTTTGTCCGATCGAACGGTTTGGAACGGTGTGCAACAGGATTTTATCTAACTATTCGATCTAACAATTCACAGGGAGAGTCGGTGAAGGATACGAATGCGCGGTTAAAATTCTACTTTTGCACGGTTATTACGTCTCTTTACCGTGTTTGTACAGCGATGTGCGGCTCGCGTGCTCCGTGGAAAGAGGCAGCACGGTAATTGCCGTACTTTCAGGCACGCACTCTCGTTATACCTTCGCGAGATCTCTTCTGGCCCGGTTTTTCCTGAACCTTTGCAGATATAGTAATTTGAAAAATGTAAAAATCATACATCATATTGTTTTAAATCATTCTCTTAGAAAGATTGTACGTGCATGTACTTTTTCCTTATACATAACACATATACAAGAAATATTATAAAATCGATTCGATCAAAGAGAAACAAAACTCTTAACGTGCAAGTTCTTTATTTATTAAATTACAAATAATTTAATTTCACATTACTATATCTAACCCTCTAAAAAAATTATAACTCGATTAATAATTCTCAATAATCAACAAATTCTTCTCAACCAATGAAGAATATTTCAACCCCCCAGAATCTTCCAAAGATATGAGCGCATCGTACTTTGTACAGATTCATATCAAATTATATATCGCAAAACTTTTCCTGTGTTATTTTTTATCATGAAAACCGGAAGGCGCTATGGCGCCTAAAGTTCGCCGCGGTCATTGCAGTCGCACGTTGCGAGTATCCCCCGTGGGGATAGTTGCGTGATCCATGGGGCACGAAACAGTAGGGGAAAGGGAGGAGACAGACCTAGCCGACAGGTGGGTCCGTGCACTCTTGCTCCTCTCCACTCATTGGCAAGTGAGATGCCATTAACGGGAGTACAATATCGGGAAAAATTCGTGGAAGAAACCCATCGGATCGTTTATCAGTGTACGCGAGACGAGTTGCGGCTGTGGTCATATATCATGTACCGGGGAAAGATTTCTCGATTTATGGATAGGGAATATATAGTAGGATAGGAAAAATCGTTTCTTGATGGCGCGGTGGAGAACGTGGTTTGACGAGGATTGAGGAATTCTTGAGGAGTTAATGGTTTTATAGGTATATCCGTGTCCAGGATCGAAGATATTAATTGTTCGACTAATTTATGGATATATGGGAAATGCTGAGCAGTTCGAATTATCGAGAGACGTGCACCCGACGTTTATTGTCGGCAAGTGAGGATCGAAGAGGTTTTGCATCCACGATGCTTTTTCATCCATTGTGAGGTGAAATTGATCGATGCTGGAAAATTATGAAACTGTGAGATTTACGTGACATATGGATGGGATATTGTCCTGTTCGAAGTTCCGTTCAGAGGTGAATACGAGATACTCGTGCGTATTATTTGAATTATAAAAAGAAATGCTAAATGAATGCTGTAAATTCCGCTATGAGTCTATCGATTTTTATTCGCGAAAATGTTAAATATTCTTCACCACCTTAGTGTGGAATATATGAATGTTTACATACTTCACGCAAGAATTCTGGAATTCGCCAGTTTCGCAAGTTTGCTTTATCCTTTTTTTTTTGTGTGTGTAAAACAAAATTGATTGTTAATTAAACGTGCAGGTTAGTGCGTTTATGGAAAATACGACAATTTACGGCCGTCGCCGTCGGAAAATTGGCGGAGAGAATGCACACACCTTTCGGGCAAGCATAATCCAACCAAGTACTTATTAGGAAATTCCAAGAGTCTCGCAATTGTAAAAATCTTTTCTTTTCTTTTCTTTTCTTTTTTCTCTTACGGAATAAGGTTAATTGTTAATTGGAATGTATGCGTTGCAACATTTATCTTTTTTAGATAATCAAGCGAGTGTTGTTCGACCAGTTTCTACGATTATTCATCGATGTATGCAAAGCGTCTCATTGCCTCTTAGAATTTTTATCAAATTAATAAGTTGTTCTGGCATCGTGTATTCATCGACGGAGTAATTTACGGTGACTGATGGACCGGTTAATATTAATAGCTAATTTTCGCTAGAAATACACGTGTAAAAAGCGAATTAAACGCGTGTATCTTTTTGTTTTATTATCTAAAAAAAAAAAAGAAACTATTCTTGACGAACTTGTTTCTTAACTTGAACTTAATTCATCGCTTTAAAAAATTAATTTGCTTTTACTTTTTATTGTTCTTTCTTTTTCTTTTTTGATTATTATTATCATCGAGATTCGCATAAATAAAGGACACATTTGTCGATCGATTATTTTCTTCTTCTAAAAGACTCAACGTTACTAAAATTATAATGTATAATAACCGAGATTAAATGAGATCGATAGACGATCTCTTACGAGAGAGATCAAAGAGCGAATTCGTCGTGCGTTGGGCTAAACGAAATAATACAGACGTAAGAAAGAATGATCGCGGAGGGCGTGCACTGGACGAAGAGGAAAGGGTGAAGAGAAATGGCAGGAAGGCGGGAAAGTAACTGTGAACGAGCACCGATTTAATGTTATGCGATTATGCCCTTCCGATTATGCGTTGCATATGCATGAAATTCCCGTGATATATCGCGAAGGACGTTGGCCAATAATAACGCGACTGTAATTATCCCGCGCCTCGATTCAGATCGATTTAAAAAATTAACGCGCCCATTCGTAAAATACGCACCGTGAATTTGTGAAATACGTCCTGCTGCACGTATATAGATCTCTGGAGATCATTGTGATTGGTTCTCTCGTTTGATATATAATAATAAGTTGTTATCTATTCGATTTTTAACGTCAGTCGGATTATTGATTAATACGTCCTTAATACGTGGAAGACCATTGAATAGTTGAACGTTGAGTGGCGGTGAACGTGGCACCGTGCCATAATCACTGCAGATCACGAAGGATACTTGGAGTTAATTATTCCAGTTGCATGCTGCTCTCGCTTTAAACTATCGTGACTTGTAAGGATTGTACAACTTGTTGTCTTCTGGAAGACAAAAAAAAAAAAAAGATTATTCAACTCATTAGTATTATCATTATCATTTTTTGAAATCCAACTGCGATACAAAAAGTTTCCACTCTTTTGTTCAATATCTGTGTCGATATTTTTAGTTAGCTTGTCGTCAATAACACCGTGACGCTTTTCGAAGAAATATTACACATGTAGTATTTGGAATGATAGACAATTGCTCGTTGACCAATATTATGCTTATTTATGATCGTTTAAAATAGCAAAGAATTTTTATAGCCTTTTTTTTTACGATTCCGCGGCAGATGCATACGCGGTAAAACATAAATCAACGCGAGAGTATGAAATAAAGCACGAATAATACCCAACTAATTATTAACTTTTGCGAAAAAATGCAACATTTTTTTTTTTAATGGAATATCTTGGATCAACAATCTGTCATGTTATATAGTAATACAAGAACACGCGTATCTACGTATATAATCATTGTTGAATAGCGTTATTCGCATTTTAATCCGCGATTTCGATGGAATTCGACGTTATAGTAGCCCACAGCCTGCGGACAGGCTTCACGACGAGGAGGCAGTTAGTTTTGGTAAACATCCATCAATTCGTGGGCAGGGCACCGTAAGGCGAAACTGGGTATAGGATGAACAACAACAGGCAGTCTGGAAGGAGAGCGGGCGGATTCATTCTGAACAAGGCAGGGTAATCACTGCTATTAGCGCGGACATTACTCCGGTGGTCCGCCAATCTCCTTAGCACTCCATCATATTGCTACCTCGAGGGCCTTCTCTTACTTCCCAGCGCGTAGAAAATAGATTGTACACTTTTTAGCCGAGTAATAAGTCTTCGCTTGTTTGCGCTCCAGTCTGATCTGTCTCGATCGAACCTTTGAGAAGATGTGAACTTTTTTTAAAAGAAAGGAAAAAGAAAAAGAGGGTGAAAAGATTGGAAACGACAAGACTTGTTAGAAAGAAGCGCGAAGACGATAGATTGGGAGTGAGTTGTTGTTTGAGCCCGACAGCGTTGACAACCGAGAGATCATTCGATGGACTCGTGGTAGAGGATATTTTTCGTTCCGTACGATATCCTTGGCCGGCTATTAGAGGCGTGACCAGCGATTATCCTCGAAAGGAGCGATGATGGATATCATAGGCAACTGTCTCGTGCCGCATCAGCGTTGTCAGCAACTGCAGGTAGGCGGAAAGGTTGTGGGTGTGCCGGAGTGGATGCACGGAGAGAGTCGTGCAAAGTGATTGCTTCGAGGCGCAGATGTGTATAAATGCATCCCGTTTCGATTCCCCGTTGCGAATTATTATCTTTATTTTTTTAATTTGCATTTATTCCGATCTCGATCTCTCAAATAAACGTATTCCCTCTTCGACCATCGATCGATCGTTTCCTTCTCCAAGAGAAGAAAAGAAAAAACAATAGGTAATCACCAATCGAAAAGAAAGAAACTTTCATTCCAGCTGATCTCACATTTTAAAAGATCTATATCAGAAATATCATCTTATAATTTCACCTGATCAGAAAGTGATATTCCTTTCACAGAAATAAAAAAGAAACAATAAAAATTACTACTTAATACTATTCCAAACATTACGAGTCACGAAACGAAACATTTCACAATAAAGAACGAATAAAAATTAATATCAATTATATAACCGATATCGTCATCATCAATTTCGCTCGATCAAGAAAATTCACCCGTGTCTAACATAGCATACTAAATTTAATAATTTACACCACGAAAGATAGAGAGAGACGGCAATTCGCGGGGCGCCAGGTTACCCTTTCGAGACGAGCCTGGTGTGGAAGAATGCTAGTCGGTGAATAGGCGGAGCCGGCCAGGCTGGATCCGATTCAGAGTGTGACGGATGGCGCCCACCTGTGGATTCATTCACTAATCTGCTCGCTAAGCAAACAGCCCGAACACACCCCATCATTATCGCTGACGGCGTAAGTAGCGCCCGATCTCGTCCTTACCCGATATTTATTATGCCCCCCCGGCCCTCTCTATACCTCTGCTCCTTTATATACGGTTTTTAAGGGGGCCGCGGATCGAACGTCCAGTCTATTTTCGCGTCACCCCGCTTCCACCGGATATCGATGCCTCGCGAACACCGGTCATTATCCAAACTGGATATACCAATGCTGTAGCATACTCGCATGATCACGTGTGCCATATGGATTCGAATTTTTGTTTGTTCAACTTGGAAGAATACATATATTTCTTTTTTTGTTAGCAGATTTAAGAGTAGAGTAGATCGTGATGGAAAGGAGATTTTTTTGTAATTTATATTATAATATATCCTGAGATATTGATATCGCGAAGAAGATTTTATTTGTTGGAGTTTTGAGATGATTTAGGAGAATTAAGTTTTGAAATATGTGTTATGGAAATATATAAATAAAAGGAACAAATATAATAGCGTTTGAAGAGAGATTATCGGACAAGTAGAACAACTTTCACTTGGTATAGGAAAAATTAAAATTTGCATGATAAGTATGATTGCACTTGTCATTTATTATAAATATAATACCGATTATGCATACTATTTTGAAATTGGCATGTATATAGAAGAAAATGTATGAAATTGCACCGAGATGTAACCGAGAGATTGCAGAAAACGTCTTATGGTATCTAGTTATGATCTTATGCTTATCCTGTTTGTGCCACAACGCGTAGTATCACGCATGACCGAAGATCAACAATCTTTGAATATTTGTTACAATGCGTTCGAATCATTTCTTTAATCTCTCATCATGAAACATGCATATATAATTTTCTAGCAGAGCTCCAAGTAATAATTCTCTATCAGAAACTAATCTCTAAACTTACGAATGTTGGAATAGATCTCAAGAGATGTAATCTATCTTAAATGAAAACGATTAAATATCGCCGAGAAACATTTCGGATAAAGATGGAACAAACAAATTTTCTATTCCAAATCTGTTCCATTCGCACAGATATTCGTCTTCAAATATAATTATTATATTGCCAACATTGCAATAAACTCGAAATTCAAGCGAATCAACTGTGAAAACTTGTAAAATGCGGATCGATTTCAATCAGCGAAAAACACTTTCAATCTCGCTAGAGATATCAAAATCGTTCAGACACACTATCCATTACATTTAACCGGTACAGAAATAAAACAACTCGCCGCTGACAAGTGTAAACGTAAAAATGAAACGATCGGATAATCATAGGGAAGGGAATATAATTCGAATTTTTTTCTCCGGGTAACGAAGGTAATGTCGTAACCCGTAAACGTCTCGTCGAACGAGATGATGATCTTCTGCTCGGTATGCAATTACTTTTATCCGAGATGATTACGCGACGAAGAGAGGCGAGAGATGTGGAGGATCGTTTTACCGTTGGAAAAAAAAAAAAAAAAACGAACAGATCGCGCGATCCAAAATGGTGAATAAACGAACCGCGGATAAATAAGGGAAAAATCTATCCAAGCCCACCTTTCCCGCCTTTTCCGTCCATTAATCATCGGCGGTGTGTTGCGTGCAGACACACACGATGCTCGAGGCGTGTTTTCAACCATTGCGAAACGGCCACGTGACAACGCGCGTATCGATTAATATTAATGAATGTATCGCCACGCGGAATGGATCTCATATTTTTATTTCTCTAAGTTGACATAATATTAAACCGTGTAATTTTCCTCGCGTGTGCGTCATTCATCGTGGCTACTTCGCGGTCGAGGATTACACTTAAATTTCGTACGAGAAATTCGTTGGGAATATTTTTAAAAATTATGTATTATAAGAATAATAATCAAGAACAGAAATCTTAAATAGGTAATTTCGATATATGTTGGATATATCGTGTTCCACTTATTTTTGTTACTTAAACTTTTGTATAACATAATTTTCCATGGTGAATTTATAAGGAAGAGACAAATATATTTATAAAGTATATGAATAGCTTATTAATTTCACGGTGTTCCAATATATTTGCGGAATCGCAAACGTCGATATTCCATCGAGCGTGACGAACAGGTTACCCGTTTGGATCGGATCGATAAATCCGTGAAACGAGGCCCGATCGACACGTTCGAGCCTATTATCGAGCGTGAACTCTTGTTAAAAACGTTTCCTGTTTTAAATATAAATCGGGATTCACCGAGAGGCGAGGCGGTTCGTGGATCTTTTTTTCTCTCGAAGGCGTGCTGCCAAACAGGAATGTCCGGTTACAGGGAGGAAATTAAAAGGTAACAAAGTACATCGAAAAATGAGGATCTCTTGGCGGTTTTACGAGTCGCTGGCCTCAAGGAGTCTTGTAATTTACCGGCCGCGCCGAGATTGATTTTATTTTGCCCGCTAAACGTTATTTGTCCGCAAGAAAATATAAAATTATACGACGACATAATTGCCCGATCAAAAATACCGCTCAGTTACGTCAATAGTGGTCTCTTTTACGACTTTTCGTTTTCTCTTCTCTGTATCTGTTTCGAGATCGTTAACCTTTAAATAGAACTGAAGCAACATATCCTCAGTATGACTTAATAACGCGATAACGTGCATAATAATATTTTCTGTACGTTTGAAAAATATGTCGATCGAAGAAAATCCTATTTACTTTCCAATAAACTATTTCTTATCCTATCTTATTAAACGAGAATTTAAAATACGTCTTTTATACGTATTCAATGAATATGCCTTTATAGCATATTTTCTTCCATATATTCCTATAATTAATTATAAATTTACTTTCTTCTCTCTTTTCTTTTTTTTTTGTCTTTATTATTTCTTTAAAATCGATGCTTGTCCAAAGATAAAACTGTAGTAGAATCGTCAGTCGTCCAACCATTTTCCCCTCGTATCCTAACCTATCCATCTATCACGAATATTTTCAAGAAATTCGGCAGTGTCCCTCGATACGGGTGGAACGTCGCCTCGGTTGATGAAAATTAATGACCTGGCGTCCGATACAAGTCTTCTCCGAGATCTTTCTCGGAAAAAAAAAAACAGGAATAAAATAACAATTATACACGCCATACGCTCTCGACCGTATTCGCCGATATTTCCAGGTGAATTTTATTGTCCCATTAATCATCGTGGGACCCGATAATGTATCCGACCAATGTCTCCTACAATGTTTGTTCGCGGGTCGAATGATTAACACAGGCGTCGATATCCAAAACCTACCTGTAAAAAAAAGGGAAGCACGAAGTAGCGAGTAGCGAGCTGAAGAGAGGGAAAAACTTGAAAGAAAGAAAGAGAGAGAGACGCAGAGAAACGAAGAAAGTTGGCAGGTATCGGGAGAAACGAGATGGACCAAGAGGATAGGCAGAAAACGGGAATGTCGGGCGAAAGAGCCGGAGGAAACGGGCTGGTAGTTAAAACTGTACAACGCATCCCATAATTTAGCGATTATTTTGACAAGGGTATGATCTCTTGACAGGTTGTTGGCCTTACGGCTATACTCTGAAATATAGCTATTTAAATGGGCACTTAGGTGTTCCGTAATGAATACATACTTTGGACTGCACCGTTGCATCACGATTTTTCGCCCGTGAAACGTGTGTGATTTCGATCGAAACTTTCTCCATCGTACGTAAGGGAAGGATATGTTATACTTTAAACAGTATAACGCGTGATATTTGTGCAAATCCATTAATATTAATCATTTGATTTCTGAAAAGTTAAATAAAACTGTAACGTTTTACTGAATTGGAGCAATTAAATTCAAAGAATTTTTAGAAAATGGAATTGATCATTGCTCGAATGGCTATGATTATCGACAAGCTGTCGATAAACGAATCGATGACGAGGAGGACAAATAATTAAGGGCACAAATAAAATGACTCGATACGTTTTAACGAAAAGATAAAAACAGAAAAAGTGACTAATTTATAAATTATAATATAATACGTAAAAATCACGAATACATCATTTAACGATGATCATACGTTTGCATTAATTCCAATAATATAACGATATCGATTATGATAAATCAATCCAGCGACTTTATTATATCCGCAATTTTTTCTCGAGAACTCGCTCGTTTCTTCTAATTACTGCTCCTAGCACTGGCACATCTACTCTGTATTTTATTCCAAAGATACAAGATACTATCCCGGAAAAAGAAAAGATAGGTGGTCTCGTATAATTTATCCTCGAACGAGATACCTCGGATAACTGATTTACCTTGGATAATGGCCGCGAGTCCTTCGATTAATCCTCGTTAAAGGATTGATAATTTGCGATCGGAATCGAAAGAACAAACGAAATCGTTAAATAAAATGGCAAGTAAGGTACTTAAACAAGCTACATCTTGGACATTTTGAATTCTTGCGTTGCTCCCTCGTTTGGTTAGCCTCGGCAGAGTTTCAAGAGCGGTAATGTAAATTTTTAAAAGATGGGTAACAAGGTTGAAACTGTAGCGGCGATTTGTAGCGGCGCCGTTTAGTGCAGAACTGTGTAAGCTGGTGGTCGTTTTGTTGGCCTTTTCACAGGGATGCACGGTTACACGAGGCAGCCTGCCAGGTCTCGCCAGGGACGATTATCCGGTTGTTAGTTAGCCCCTGGAATCGACGGTAGGTGGAGCCGCTTTCGCCCGTGGTGATACAGCGTTCGCATAATCTGTTTTACATTTTCACGATAATCATGATAATCATGGCTGCTCGAGCAAATATCAGCCCGAAGGATCTCGAATAGAAGATGAATAGACCCTAGATATACGCCAGAGAGAGATCGAATCTTTATCTATTCTCTTTGATCGTCCGATTTATCAAAATTTCTACCCAAAATCTATGATTCGCGAGATTCAAATTTCGAGCGTTCAACTTTGAAATGCGAAATTTAAAATTTAAATCGTCTTAGCTAACTAACGATTCTTCTGTATTTTCTCGATTCCTTGGATGCTAATCAAATTCCTTCGACACGCAAAAAATACGTTGAAATATACCGAGAAAGAAATCGAAGGTACAACAACTTTCATCGAGATAAATATCCACCGTTCACTGCCGTTTTCCCAGGCAATTACCCGATCTTTATTCCCAACCAAGTCCCTGTGTAGCCTGTGCAACATCGACGTCGCGGATAAGCGAATCCGTGAATACACAAATATCTCGTTTGAAAGAAGGTGCGTGCATCGAGAAGGAGTAGGAGGAAGAGGAGGAGGGAGATGCCTGCCCCCGGCTGGAGGCGCGACGTAGCTTGAGTTATGGCGCAGGTTAATTATACAAAACATTCAATTATACCTCCCCGTGTACGCACACGTATCCACGCTTGTTTGCACGTACACGTTCACTTATACGCAAGCACGTTTGGGGTTAGGGACAAGGGAAGGTTCGAGCCGGGAGGATGTTGCAAACACGAGATCGGCTGGGAAGAATGATCCCGTTTGTTCGAAAAAAAGAAAAGCTCGCGTTTTATAAGCTGTTGACTTTTCTTCCTTTCTTTTTTTCTTTTTTTGTTCTCAATGGTCGAATGAAACAGATGTTACCGTTCATGGAAATCGGTCTGGCTACGTGGAAGCGGAGGTGAAATCGAATTATGATATATCGATGTAGAAATGCGAGGAGAAGTGTAATTACGACGAGGAATAAATTAGAAGAACGCGTTTGAAATATGAGAAAAGGAATTAAAAAAAGAAAAAAGAAAAGATTGCTGCTCAGAAATTACTTCACGTAGGAGGGGAATGATTTTGTTCTAATTGGGATGAACGTAATATTTATCCTTTTGTGTAATTGCATGGTGAATGATATAATGTATGTATATCGTTTCAATTATTTTTTTATTTTTTTTTAGTCACTTCTATCACATCGCATTAAGATATAATTAAACGTAATCAAAAGAGATTATTAAAAGTACTTGTGATCGATCACGAAAGTGCGAATAAATCCTTGCAATAAAAAAGTAGCATTCTCAATTCTTCATGCAAAGAAAAAGAAAAGCAGAGAGAGATGCCCGAAATCGACGAAAAATCGTTTCTGGAGGAGGAGGATCTGCAGACGTGAAATTCGCGTCCCTTTTGTCATCTCGTCGATCTCCTCTCGAAGCGAATAGTCACGGCTGGCGTGTCACCACGGCGAATAGTCGCACGTGAAGTTCCCGATCAGCCCCAGCCGGGAAGGGATACCATTTATCACGTCCGAGGGATCCTTGGGATGCCTCTTCTTAAAACAAAAGGTCCATGGAAGAGGCGAAAGAGAGAGAAGCTATCCGCAGGGCGAAAGAACGACAGAGAGAAAGAGAGGCAAAATGGAGAAAGAGAGAGAGATTGCTCGGTGAACGGCGTGGGGCCAGTGTATATAGTCGGGGACAGGTAGTGGTGGTGGGGACGAGAGGGTACTCATAAGGCAGAGATTTTACGCGCCGGCGCCGGCGCCCCCCGCGGTCTCAGACGCCGCAACCATAATGCCGAGCGAAGCTGAGCGGACTATCTCTGGGACTATCACCTCCGGGTCCTCCTACCTCTCCTCCTTCCCTGCTCCGCTCCGTTTCGAAACGTTTTTTATCGACATCCTCGTATACTCATTACGTAACGATCCACTACGAAAATTACTCGATTCCCTCTCTTTTTCTTTATCTTGGTTATTATCCGGTCGCCGCGGCGATTCCCTTCCCTTAGTCGCGTCACGACATCTCGCTATGGGGGGGACGTGTAGTAGTTCGTGCGTATGCGATCCGGGAAATATTCCCCCGTGATTAATGGTGATGTTTAAGATTCTTTTACGACGCGAAACCGGCGCCGCCGGTCGGATAAACGACGATTCCTCCTCCTCCTTAACCGCGGTTGCGTTTTCGATGAACGATCGGCGGCGAGGTTCGGTTAAAAAGCGAAACTTACTTCTGTATCGATCATGTCGCGGGACGATCGATCGTGGCCGATCTATCGCGAGGAGTGTAGCGCAACCGCAGCCGCGCTGTCTCTCACGTGATCCCTCGTTTTTAGAGCGGATCCGTGATCGGTCATTAATTATCGTGAAGAGGGAAGAGGAGGGGAGGAGTTATTAATCGAGGCGCGGGGAGGAATATCATTGCGCGGGCCAAGGGAACCGGTTCCCTTCGCTAAACCGATTGATTTATACCCTGACCTTGAACTTTCGTTACACGCAACGAGCAAAAAGAAGCGCGGGACAAGAAGCGTGAGTTTGGTCGTTGTTGCCCTGGCTACCGATTCGGATATACCTTGGCCGAGGATACGTCCGTTTGCGTAAGTAGGAAATAATCACCACGTTCTTACGGTAAAATTGTTCTCTTTAATAACTGGATCTATCCTGTTACGATTTATAAAATTACGAATAATAACTAATCGAGTTACTCTTTACGCATCCCATAATGCGAATTTCGCAATCGTTTCACTCGATCAAAATACTGAATTACTGAATTCCATGAAATTTATATATCTAATCGTTGTACAAAATACTATTTGAATCCAAGAAACGATCGGATTCGAGTGGACTAGAAGCAATCTAATTTAGAAGGTTGGAAAATTCGTCGAATCGTAAAAACATTCCGCGGGTTAGGTCCTCCGCGCTATATTCGATCCGCTGTCTCAGTTTTGCTGCCTCGATTTGCACGCGCGTTCCCCTCTCGATTCCGCCGCAAGGCCCATTACCGTGAAACATCGTCCGCCGTTGGAAACAGGTACAACACGCGAACGCCGTTGAAACGAGGCGGTGGAAAGGGCCACCTCCTTGTTAGCCCGTGGCATCTCGGATTTCTGGAGTCCTTGAATACCTTCGAAAGGCATCCAGAGTGGTATTATATACGCTCGTTGTCCGAGAGATCGGCCCGATCTCTTAAGCATCTTCTCACGAATCAACTGTGCGGACTTGACCGTGGAGACACCGTAAACATGATATACACGGCATTCAACGGCGGCGACAACGACCGGACCCATCGACTTTCTATCAGCGGGGTCCACCCTTCTTCCTCGTCGTCGTATTCGTATTCCTGACCTATTCATTGTTTTATAGGAGTCGTAAAGATGTCAGGCAATTAAAAGGTTCGGTTGATTTGTTGCGTGGGTGGTGTTCGCGGGTAGGGAGGGTTTGGCGATGGGCCCACGAGGTGGGTGGAAGACGACGGCATGTGCCCACGTGAAAACGGCGGATAGGGGACACCTGACCCGATCGTAGTACCGTCGCTGTCCTACAAAAGGCGGCTTCGGCCACGCTCGTAAACGTCCAACCGCCGCGATCGTAGCATCGTGATATACAATAAGCTGTATATTACACTTGTAACGCGGAGTGGTCCTCGATTTTGCCCCAAACTTGTCCTACGTCTCCCTCTCTTGAATTTTCGATTTTCGGTTTTCGCTCGATTTATTTTTTTCCTTCAAACAGTCGAACGACGATCTTTCGAAATGTCGCGTTGATCAGAAAAATTGCAATCTTAAAATCCGTATTACTCGAACTTTCTCTTTTATTTCTTCTTTCCGAGTAAGTTCCACGAGCCCTGTTTAACGGTCCATATAAGTCCGCTCCGTAACACATAGTTAGCCGGTGAAATATTCACAGCGTATTTCGCGCGGCAAAAAGCAAAGACGCGCCGTAAAACCGTGCAAACCATCCTCGTTCCACATAATCTCCCCTCATCATCCGTAACTCAACCAACAATCGCGAGTGATGAATTAGAGCAGAGTAGGTTATTCCGTTTACATTTAAACTCCGTAAAAACGGCAACACACAACCGCTTAACTCTCGAACCACTCGCGTGAACGTCGGCTCATCCGTATTTAACCGAAATTGCCACGACTCGAGCGCGACCCTTTGCCTCGAGATTTCCGCTCCAATTGCCGGTTTCCCCTTCAAAACGAGAAGAAGATGAAGAAGAAGAAGAAGAGGAGGAAGAAGAAGAAGAAGAAGAACTAGAAGAAGAAGGAAGCCTTCTCCTTCTGTGTCTGTCTGTACCAGCTCGACGACGACAGACGGAGCAACCGCAATCGCGTGGCTTCGTTGCCTCTCTCGGCGGAACGACAGCGTGATCAATCTCGGCGTGGCAAACGGCGCGGCGGCTCGTATCTTTGCTCGCCACCTATGTTTCTGGCCAGAAACCGGCGCAACGTAGATCGTATCTTTTCGTATCCGAGAGGAGAGATCGCGCTCTGTTGCGCCATACGACCACGACCAGAGAGAACTGTTCGGGGGTCGTGGGTTAGTCGTGTTGGAAACAGGCCATCGGGAACCAGTAATACGACGACGAAGGAAGGAAGGACGAAGGAAGCATGGTTGGTGTGCTCGTGCTTTGTAGAGAGGAAGGAGAAGGGGACAGAGAAGGAGAAGGGAAAAAAAGAAAAAGAGGAGAAAAGAGAGGAGAAGAGAAGGAAGGACTGTTTCGGTGGGAGATTAAAACAATGCGGCCGGTCAGATAACGCGGGTGTGACAGGTCTTCGTATCCAGAGACCGGAGACTCGGCTATGCGGATGGACCTTAACGAGGTCCTCTAATAAATAACCGCCAAGTTCGAGCCCCTCTTTCCCTCTCTTTTCCACTTTCGTTGTCGAGGGCCCTCCTCTCCGGAGGGCCCTCCTCGTGTTTCAAAAGCCGCACGAGGATGGAAGACCGTAGGGATGGACCTAAACAGGCCCCGAAGTAAGAAGATGGATGCGCTGCGAGGCGCCGCCGTCACCTGGCTCCCCCTTCCACTTCGCCTTCCACCACGATACTTTCTGAAGGAGCAAGAGAATTCGAATGGGTATCGAGGTCAACCGCGACACCTCGATTTCTGGGGAACTGGTAACAAACCAACCGAGCCAAGTAAAGTTGTGAATTGTGAAGATCGATATATACGTTCTCTTGAATAATTTATCTTTTTATCTTACGTATGTGATATATATATATATGGGGATATAGGCTCATTTAATCAAGAAACGAGTTTTAAATCACCATATCTATTTAACGAGATTAATATGTATGTAATAGGTTTTAAATAGACAGATAATATTTCTAACGATATTTCTAGATTTTAAATTCTGTATTTATCGTCACTTGTCCAATTTTCCTCTTCTCCTTCCTTCCCCTTTGTGGAATGGAATTTTATTTCTACAATTTTCTCTCTCTAATAAAATATCCCATCTTTCACAATTCTGCAACGAACAATTACATTATACCTTATATTGCTACGTAATATCCCGTGGTAATGGCCCGTGTCTTTGTCGGAGTGGGATCATTTCGATCATGATGGAACGTGGACGAAACATGACTCGTCGAAAAAAAGAGACAAGCGGAATCTGGACAAGGGCTGGACGAGGAGGAATAAGACGTTCCACCAAGACAACAACGCGCCACGCACGGATCTATCAAATGCGGATCCACGGCTGAAACCGCGTTCCGTGTCGTTTATGGCCGTATTGATAAGAGGTTGTAACCTACGCCCATGGCGAATTTATCTGGCTCATATTTCACGTCATCCATCCAAGTACCCCTGTGTTTCGTGTCGTCGCGAGTTGCACGATAAAACAGAAATCGATGGGTCGGGATTGGAAATGTTCGCGGGGCTATTAGCGATAAGGAAGTCGATAAGACGACGACGCGGATGACTCGTCCGGGAAAATGCAAATGGCCCGCGCTCGCACAACAGGTGCCTTCTTGCTGCATGCGCGCGTATATCGAGAAATTCGCGTTTAACTTCAGAAGCAAGCAGGTAGAGGATTTATTGCAAACGGATCTTTGACACGTTTGACGTTTCGATCGTCGTCAATATTCCGTGAATTACGATTCGCTGCCTCTCGACAGAACAAGCGAAATTAACCAATGAGATGAGATTACGCGCGACTGTTTTTACGTTAAATATCGAAGATTTACACGCCTAACGGATACAGATATCCATAATATTCGAGGAAAATTGGACGAGGAAATTTTACGATTATATAATTTTGCATACGATAGATGGATGATCTTTCGGATATATTCGTACCGATTCTTGGAATATGATTTTTTTAAAGGAAGAGAGAGGATAAAGTTCATCGTTGGATTCTTTTTGCATGAAAACTATTTTGAAAATAATAATTTTACACTCGTTTGTTGATAAATTTTACTCGATGTAATGGATATATACATTATATTATCGACCATATTACTGTTTTCGAAACGTCGTTCATAAAAATCAGTCACGATTCGAAAAAAAGAATTATATAAGAATCTAGATAGAATCGTAGTTATTTATTATCATGGCTCGAGGATGCGAGTATAGTATCACGATTCCCGGTTCCCAGCTACCGATAATACACGCACTTCAGATTCTATTAGGTCGCCGGTAGATCCTCGATATACCTGCTTGACTCGGTAACCCAAGGGTTTCACTTATCGCGCAGCCGATCTTCTTCACGCATATTATACTCCGGGGAAAACAGTGGGGGTAAAAAAAAAAAAGAAAAAAAGAAAGAAAGTAAGAAAAAAAAAGAAAAAGGAAAAAAAAGGAAAGAAAGAAATGGAGGGCGGCTAACAGTAGAACAGTAGACTCAAGCTCCGCCGCGCGAATAACAGGATCAGGTTACTCTTTTGGAAAAAGGAAAAGGGACGAGCCGTGGTATTTCTTTCGAGAATCACCGCGGCCATTGGCGGCCTGTTTGAGAAAGCATGTAACTGGCATGTAACTGACCGATCTTCTTCCGCAACATTGCGCGCGAGAATTTCGCTATTTACTTTTTTTCATTCCCCTCTTCTTTTTTTTTTGTACATATCGATTTTTGGAGCTGGAATAATCGCCATGATCTTTTTAAACATACGATAAAATTGTATTATTATTATTCGATAGATTCGATGAATGAAAAGAGATTTTTTAAACTTTGATGCGAATTTCATATGACGCGTTACGTAAATCTTTTCAAAAAAAGATGTAAAGAGATGTAAAGGAGTTTTCAAGTATTCCATTTGCATACACGCGTTTATTAGTATGAGTGTATTAATACATGTATTGGATTTTGAATTTCATCGCGCTTCTTGATATTTTATATAATTATTCTTTTGTACATAAAAAAAAGATCTTTGCTACTGGGAATCCTGTTCGATTTTTCGTGCCGCGAAATGAATGTGTCGTGTTAGAATAGGATACGATATTTTTATCGAGATGGTTTAAGATTGTAGATGACAATTCTTGATAGAGAAGAATATTTATAAATAAAGTTGTGTTAGTTGTCTTTTAGCTGAATTCTCATTTGCATGTTTGTTAACACGTTTCCCGCTGCGTGGATCGTGTATATGCTACGAAATAAATTACGGGAAACTGTAAAATAGCGTTAAACGAAATCACATGATAAATTCACGCGATAAAAGTAATTGCACGGTTCAGACTGAGTAACATCAACTTTCATGAGACGTAATTTTACGCGACTAATTATCAATGCTTTAATGGGTAGTCTCATATGCATATATAACGCAACAGTAAGAAATTGAATTACAAAGTGAATAAGATATTGTATATACGCTATAAGAAACCGGTTTCAATAAAATTCTATAGACCGATGGAGAATTAAAAACTATTTTACTTGATATTTAATATATGTATAACACTTATTTTTATCTCGTCGTTAAGTATATTAAAAATATGGTATATGAAGTTTAAATAAAATTTGTTTCAAAATTTGTTGTACAATTTATTACTATTTTGTAAAAAAATTTTTTAGAATAAAATATTAATAACAATATTACTTCATAATTATTCAAGAATCCACTATAAAACATTGCTTACATGAAAATAGTTTATACAAAATTTTAACGACAAATATAACCGTACGCCATTTCTTAGAAAAGAAAAGAAATCGAGAATCAGATCAAAGAATCAGAGAATCAGAATCAATGCATCTTTATATATATATTTATATTAAAGTGTAAAATTTAAATAAAATTCCGTATGTCTCGTTATAAAAATTGATTTCCTATTGCTCTATAACAGAATTATTTAATATATCGTTCCATTATTATTCAAATCTTCGCCACAACGCTCCGAAATTTCATAATTACTTCTGTTAAAAGAAAAAGAGAGAGAGCGCGAGAATCAGACTATCGGAATCGCGCGGTTATTAAAAATTGTGTCTCTCTGGAAGGGCCACCCCGACGTTCAGTGGGAAGCATAAATCTTGGCCGGATCGTATGATTGACGTCTATTTAATAGAAACGCAACTATACATGGATGGCGCGGAATAACATTAACTCGTCCGGGAGTCGAGGGGGCTGGTTTCGCCGCGGCGGGTGGCCATTGTACCCTGTGGACCCCTGCAAGCCACGGCCTTTCTCCCATTCTCGTGGCTGCCAGCTCCCTCGTAAAGTCAAACGTTGACACTAGCCGCGGGACACCGGCTCCGGGACCCCTTCTCCCCTTTCTCCCCCCTTCTACCCGCCCCTTTTTCACCTGAAACAGACTTTCTCGTGCGTCGTTATGTTATTATTACCGGGGCCCCGATATAATATCCGATCAAGTGGGCGTTGTGTCATCGACCTAAACCTCGAAATTGAGGGTTATCCGGCTGCACAAATTTTTGCTAACTCTTCGATCGCGTGTTTGATTTTCTGTTTGATTTTATGTCAAAGGTAAACGTAAGATACCTTTTAATTCGAGAAAATTGTGAGCAATTTGACTCGGTAATTTTTTAGAAATAATAATAAAATATTTGGGTTAAACGTAATTGTATCGCGGAGATGTAAATGATAGAAACGTTAATTGAAGAAAATAATGTTGAATTTAATGTTTAATTCTCAAAATTATTCAATATCATTTAATTATTATTCGTAACTTTTTGGGAATAACAATATTTGAAAGAAATTGGATCGCAGAGATTTAAATGAAAAAATTTGAAAAAATGACCCTTTAACTGTTACGTTAATTCTCAAAATTTTCAAAATTATTTTAATTATTTTAATTATTATTCGTAATTTTGGTAATTTTTTCAGGAATAACAATATTTGGAAGTAATTGGATCGCAGATGAATACAGAATTTCAGAAAATTATTCTTTTGATGGAAAAGTATATGTACGGTATAAGGAATCGTTTGAATTTGTAAGTATAGGTACACTAGTGAAACTAGAATAGCTATGTTCTTTAAATTAGAGACTTTATGATCGCATTAACGGGCCTAACGACCTAATCAAAAAGGCACGACATCAGAGGAGCCGCGATGGATTGATGCGATCGTCGCGCTGACACGAAGCTTGACGCCTCGGGCTTTGAACCATTACAAGCAAACCGTGCTTCTAGAATCCTGTATTCGAACTTTACTCAGTTATCCATTAAACAAACTTCTGTAGATCAACTCGTGAACACGAATTTCTACTTGAATCATAGAAATCAATTCTAATTTCTAAATCCTAAAAGATTCTCTCATTCCACGATTCAAATTATTCCCTTTCACGATCTTATAATTTTTACATCCACATCCAATTTCATCTTATAACATTAAAATCTCCTCTCGATCCAATAATCCTCTTATTCCCCCCTACACGATAAATCCAACAAATAAATCCAAACTCCGAAAAGCTTCGAAAATATCGAAATACGAAATTCTTTTGGAAAGAAACTTTCGAAAACTCTCCCACGTTTCCCACGGCTTTCGAAAGCTCGCGCGATTCGAGGAAAGCCCCCGATCGAAGAAACGGGTTCGTGGAACGTGGTAACGCGATAGCACACGGCTCGATCTTCCGGAGATCGAGGTCGGTGCGGAGGATCGTCGATGACCGGCTGGTGAACTGGTCGTGGATCGCGAGGAGAGTGGGATGGGCGAGCGAGCCTGCTCGTGCAAGAGGAACGCAAGAGAGACAGAGAGAAAGAAAGAGAGAGAAAGGTTGGGATAAAAGAAGAAAGAAAGAAAGAAAGAAAGAGGAAAAGAAGAAAAAGAAAATAAAGCAGAAGAATGGGCAGCGGGCAGAGGTTTGCTTTGCGCTTCGTCGGCGAGATCAAGGTGGCGCCACGCCTCCGGACCGCCTCCTCTAATCATCGGCTCATTACTCATTAGTACTAATGAGCCACGCGCGCCATCTATACCTCTGTCTACGACGATACGCAACACCTAGAAAACTGACTGAATATATATACCTGGCCACAATGGCCCCCGCCGGACTACCGGTTATATGAGCGCGCGGCAAAAGTGTGCGCCGCGATACCGTGCACGCAACCAGTTGTCCAGTCACGTAGATCCTAGTTAGTTGGTAAAGGGAGAGGGAGAGAGTGGTCGATAAGGCTGTTTTTAAAGTATATAAAGTGGAATGGAACCGTTTAAGATTGGGTGGATGATGATTAACGATCCATATAATGGAGAACGTATCCAGCAGCTCGCGTTTACCATAAGTCTAAATCGGTTTGTTGTGTTAATGTGAGTATTTGGGTGTTTGAAAATGTATATTTACATATTTTCGATGTTGCAATCGGTGCTTGGAATTCGATTCAGAATTGATGGGTTTGCGAGAGAGAAAGGTTACTCCATTTGGTTAGTATAACGATGAGAAGTAGGTTCGAGTGAGTGGTTTGTAGATTGTAAGAATAATGGGATTGGAATATTTTGTTTTAGCATTGATAAAGTTACTGTGAACGATGAAAAATAGAAAAGTCGATTGAATATTAACGAAAAACAGGGTTACAGCCAAGTATCAAGATTTAGAAGCGGTATAGAATTTTATGAGTAAAATCAGAGTAAAGAGTATATTTATCTTGACTCTTTTAGTATCCTTGCGTGGTAAAGTCAAAGTTGCATATATTATAGAAACTGTGTGAACAGTTTATAGGCCAGTAGATCAACAGCTGATGTCCCATTTCTATGCTCCACAGCGGGACGTTGGTTACTGATTACACAAACTTGAGACTATCAGCTATTCCGTAAACACTAACTTTTTTATCCAGTTGCATTTATTTAGATCACTTATGGAAACCACGTAATTGAAAATTCTTACTTTTTATTGAATTAAATCAAATTATCTTCAATCAATCATGAAACAAACACGTTGATTCCAAATATTCAACGCACTTGAACATTTCCTCTTTCGATTCAAACGTGCACCGCTTCCTCGGTTTCCAAGGGGATGATTTTTGATCTCGCGGACGTAGCATCCCTCCGTTTCCCATAAAACCATCCATGACATCGTGCCCAGCGAAGCGACCACGTGTGACGAACTCTCGCGCAGAACTGCGTCTCGTTACATCCGTCACAGCCGTCGGCCCGTAAAATTGGCGCCACCTGCCACCCTCCCGAAATCCCACTTCCCGTTGCCTTCGACTCTGACTCATCCCATCGCCTCCCAGTATTTAATGCATTTATAATACCGGACTTAATGATCCCTGGCCCCGGTCTTCTCTCGCCTGGAATTTATTACAAATTGAACGCTCGCCAATATTCATGGAATAACGTATAAGTTAGTCGCATATCATTTTATGACTTATGATTGTGTTTTAATTTCAAGAAATTGTGGAATTTGTACCAGTTTTATGGTTTAAGTTTACGTTTTTTTTTTTTATTGGATCAATATTTACGTTTCATTACGATTGTAAGTAATTAGGTGATGTTTATTATATCTCTAGAAATGTAAATTGATCTGAATTTGTAGAATTTGTAGAGAAATTGAAAAGGAAAGAAAAAGAGGGAAACTCGAAAAGAAAATATTTAATCATCTCCACGTATTTTTTAATTTTTGATGATTAAAAAACTTTTTTCTTATCCCAAACGCAAAGTAGCGATTAATATCTTCCACCCAGTGTAATACCGGACGAAGATGACTTAATTAATGCATTAAGGGTCCTCCAGTCGTTAATTCTTTCAGCTTAAAGGAATAAGGAATCATTACATTACGTCGGTCCACCCCGAGAGAGGGATGTGTATAGGGGAAGAGCTCGGTGTACAAAGTATAATGTGATTGTTTCCGAGCCAACAGCCCTGCCGGGGCTGCTGTTTCGCTCCACCGGTGATGACTTCATCCCCATCTGATCCCGATTTTCTCTCCGTTTTAGAGACTCCTACAAAACCATCGACATTCGTTCTCGAATAAAACGTCACTTGCCCTCTTCCCCTGTGTCGTGTAACTCGATAAGTGCGCTAAAAACAACCCCCTTATTGATACGCAAAAAAAAGTAATCTCTGTTATATCAAACAAATCGATTTATCGTTATCGAAACTGTATGTTCGAATAGATATATTACTCCATTTGTTCATCTTTGATTTTTCTTTTAATCTTTCGAGGTGCATTCCTAACATAAATTTTCCTACTATTATTATATTCGAACGTTGAATATTCTATTAAATTTTCATCTTCGTTAATTTTTCTATTATCCTCGATATATTACAATATTTCGAATTAAAACGTACAATTTTTTTTCATTGAAAATAAAAAATCCTCTTCTAATCCAATCCATTAGCCAAATATCGATCTTTCTTTCGAAACGTTAATTAATACAACAAAATCTACTCTAATACCATTATCATCGATATTAAAACGTACACGCGATCCACGATAGCACGATCCACGAAGATCGTGCCCTTGATGGCGGGAGAAGCGATGGCAGGGCAGGCAGTGGCCGATCGGAAGGAACAAAGCTCGCAGATACAATCCGCTCGTATTGTCCCGTGGCTGTTTGCGTCCGTTTTACTGTCCTTGTACACGCTCTTTGTGCCTCTTGGTGTTTTCGCCATCGTGCAAGCATCCAAGGGCCGAGGGATTACCAGAGAAATCCTTTAATGGCATTGTTGGCATTTGAATAACACGAAATACGATACGAGATCAGAACCTAGTCGCCCCCCTCCTCCATCCTTGCTTGGCTGCTTCATCTCTAAGCTCCAACTTAGGGGTCCACGTTTGGTATAGAGTTACGGTCCACAGTTCCACGCCGTTGTCCGCCCGGATTAATTGTTGGCAGCTCGTCGTCGTCGATCCGCAGTTCGAGATATTGCCGCAAAAATATCCACCCCTTCTTTTTTTTTTATCCCTTCGCGTGACGAACTTTCGATCCTCGGCGACGAAGGGGCTTGGCGGATGATTACACATTCAACGTAAATTCGAAAATCGAAGTAAGATTCCTAGAAGAAGATATCGAGTCATATTGAAAAATAATTCTCTCTTACGTTTACGTTTCTTGGAAAAATGTTTCGATGGTACATTCGTCATGGGGATCGGATACCCCTATGACATAAATTTCCACGTCACCCGTATTGAATGTTAAACGTTGTGAATTTTGGAGTGGTTTTTCGAACGTTTTTATCGCTCCGTGTTCCGGAATAATGATTAGAATCATTCACTTTTCAATATACAACCCTTAAATAAATATAATCTAAAACAATCTGAAATATCTACGCTCGTCCAATTTAAAAATTCTATATCGTCGTATAATTCACGATATTCATATTCCCCCAGCGATAATAACACGATTCTATTTTTACACGAAGACACGGAAGACACTTTCTCCCAACTTACAACGTGACACTGGAATATTAAATTCGATATCGTTTCCACGATTGATCGACCGCGAAAACCGGAGCACGAGCCAACTGTTTCGAAAGGATTTCGTGCTCGCGCAGCATTTCAAATGGTTAAGAAAAACGGAAATCGCGCGGAGTTAGAGGCGAAAAAAGGAAAAGCGGAAGAAAAGGACGCGATGATACGAAAGCGCGTCAGGGGATGATAGGCACGAAACGGTTGAGAAAAACGCGGTAAGTTATTACCGGCGGTGGATCAACTTGTTAACGTCATTTCGAGCGACTACCGGTCACCACGCCGATTCACCAGCGGGCTGCTATTCCTCCCGAGGAACGTCCATAAACCGGACACTTTAGACGTACGTAGCGACCGAGGGAACGATCCGTTTAACATTCACGCCGATGAACAACGCAGCGAACGGGCAACGAATACGCGAGTACCCTTTCGCTCGCCATCCTTCTCCTTCGCTTTCTTTGCTGCCTTTGTCGCGGGCCCACAGTTTATTTTTACCCAGTTCCAGACCAGAGGAATCGATGAGATAACTAAGGTAACGCGGTGCGAGTCGCCCGAGGAGGAGGAGGAGAAAAAAAAGAATAAAAATAAAAAATAGGGGGAAAGGAAAGTTATTAACAAGGACTGATACGCGAGTCGAATTCGATAATGCGACACGGAAACGCATTTACCTGCATTAACGTAATCACGCGTGTGGTCACTCGTATCGTATCGACTCGTTAATAATCCTGACGTGTTTATTTATCGGCCATATGCATGTATTTTACGTTAACGGTTTTCTCACGATTTCTCCCTGTTTCCTGTTGGATTTAAGATGTGCTTTTTTTTCGAAGGATCCGTTCGAAATTTGAATTTTTTATTTATATTTTCAATTAAGTGTGTTAACGAGCATCGATGCATACTTTAATCTTAATTATACGGAGTTTGTAATTTTTTTAAAAAAAAAATGGAGGAGGAGAGATGGGAAGGAAAGGAAAATTAACGAGGCCCGATAACGAGTTGAATAATACGATCATGGGACACGGAACGGAAATTTTATTCAAAATGTTGTATCGCTTTAAGTTAATTACACCACGCGCTAATATCACCGGCCAACGCATTAACAATCTTTTCGAATATGTTTATACATTTTCTACTCTCCATTTTCGTGCTCCACTCTTCAACCTTCTTGTCTTTATTTTGATTTCAGGTGAGTAATCGACCAACACTCGGTATCTCGCGCCAATTTGCCACGATTACGAGCTAGGTCGATAGTTCAACCGGTGTCGGTGAGTAAATCACATTGTTCTACCCCGAGGCGTACGATGTCTCGCGAAATTAGACTTAAGAGAGAGAGAGATCGCGCCAACGAGAATTCAACGGCGATGAGGTAGTGAAGTTACGAGCGTAAATAGCCAATACAGACGACGATTCGCGGGAATTAAGGAAGATCGTGTAGGATCTCGAATGGGGGGAGAGGATGTTTGTGAAAACAGGAGCAGTGGCGGTAGGAAAAAGAGGAGTGGATGAAGAGAGAGTGGATGAAGAGAGAGAAAGAGAGAGAAGAAAAAAGGAGGAAGGTAATAATTCAAGCAAAAGGACGCATCAATCCTGATGGCCCTCCGCCCCTCTTGTTCCTCGAGGATGGCTCGGCCAGAAATAGAGAGCGAGAGAGCTCGTAACGTTGTTTTTCGCTGTTCTCCTTCACTGTCACTGTTCCCAACAACCATGCCCGTCTCATCCCTGGGGAAAAGCTGGATGACTACCGATTTTCCCTTATTGCCGCTTGCCACGCGACACCCCCGCCCATAGGGCCTCGCACTTTTGCCACATAAATCTCCGCTCGTTCGAACGGCAGCTAGCGCCACCCTCTCGAACTAATCGAGTTTTTGACCGAACTTGACCGATTTCCAATTGCAGCCAACGGCGTGAAAAGGGATCGATCGTTGAATATTTAAAATTTTGAGGAAAAAGTGTTTCGTTTTTGATATTGATATTGATCGTAGATATTGATAGAAAGAAGTGTTTTAGAAAAATTGTGAACTTTTGTCGAATAGTTATTAGTTAGTGATATTCTTGATGTGATTATTAGTTGTAGATACACTTTTTTTAAAGCGATAGAGAAAAATCGTGAACTTTTAGAGTAATTCGTTGGAAAATGATCTCGGATAGAAGAAGTTTTGTTAGTTTGAAAAAAAAGGTGAAGAAAATCGTCTCTGTTCGTTTCTCTCATCGGTGACAAATTATATTTGGAGAGCACTTAGCTTGTCCTTTACCCCTTTCTCTGGTAACGATGTTACAGAGGTTGTCGCTGGGAGGATGATTCAATTTATTTACACCCCTTTCAATGGCAGAAAGTTGCTCTTGCGTGAAAGTAATTTCTTGATAAATTCATACTTTCTAGCATTTTTATGTATATATATTTTTTTAATTAAGAAGATTGAAATCTTCTTTCATACATCGTAAAAATATTGTCTGGTTTAGTTACTCGTCGATCGAACGATCAAAAAGGACCTGCGACCATTTATATCAATTTACGAAATCTGCCACCGTGAAATATAACTCCCGCGAGCCAAGCTTTCTCTCAAGATGGTGTTCAAAAAATAATGCAGCCACGTGGCTTGCTCCCACGCTTTAATAACCAAGAGTGTTTCTTGTCATAAAAGAAATTCTTACGCTCGCATCTTTATTGCCTTTGAATTATTCAATCAATTTCAATTTTTCATCTTCGAAACTTCAAACTTTTTTCGCGCCATTCTTGTCCAACAATGATACATACACGAAAAATAATCATCCGTTAACGTATAAATTCCAAACTTTCGCCCTTTAAAAACATTTGAGAGGATTAATTACATCCCTCTTACTCAATATTATTTTTTCCTACTATTCCAAAACCTTTTCATCCCATTACAACAATTAAAATAAGAGTTCTATTTTCTAAAAAGATCGTCGATATGCACAGAAGCCATCTCTAAACACCTAAACTTTTTGTTTTTTCTCCGAAACTCTCGATCCCATCGTTCTCAACAATTAAGTGACGCTTTACTTGATCTGATCGATGAGGGTCGCGCCACCAGGACCGAAAGAGATCATCGTCGTACGTTTCCAACGTTTTCTGATGAACGTTACGTCAGCTTAAACACCTAAATTCCAACATTCAGCTTCCTCGAAACTCCGGATCGCATCGCGCGCGATCACAATTAAGAGGTTTACTTACTTACGCCACTTTCTGATCGATGAGAGCCGCGCCACCAACCGGAAGGGATGGTGGTGATATATAGGAGCGCGTTTTCAACGCATTCGCCCTAATACGTTTCCCAATGGGCGCGTAGGAGGAGCTGTAGCATGAGCGGGAGCGGTGTTTAGACGCGGCGAGAACAAAGAGCGCCGCCTGTTTTCGGCTCCGGAGCCACTCTCGGCTTCGCCATCCCCGGGAACATTAGCCAGATCACCGGATGCCCGTGACACTTTTCTCACCCACTTGGCCGTCGTTATCTTCGCCGTAAAACCAGCCTCTCCTCCCTCCTCCCTCTGTGTGCCTCTCGTTTCTTATTAAAGAAAGAAAAAAACTCGGCCGTGTTGATTTCGCGTCTGCGGCTCGCGGTGTGCGTGGCAATAAAAGGAGAAAATGAAAGAAAAAGAAAAAGAAAAAGAAGCAAACCGGGAACCGAGGGATTCCTCCGGTTATCTTGCACGAGATCGTCGAAGGGCATTTCGGGAGTTATACTTTTGGCGGGACGTGTACGCAGATAAGTTGGAACGAGTTGGGAAAACCATCGAGCTGTGGTATCGTTAATTGTCGTTACTTTGTGTCGTGTTGCCGTTATCTTAGCAGGAATGGAGCGGATATCTGTTGGACGATACTCGTATTGCTGGAATCATCGCGATCGTTCGCCATCGGGATAACGATTTCTCGAGTTTCATTCAAATGAGAGGAGAGGATATTATCGTATGGGATGGTCGTCTTGTTAAGTATATATTGATATCGTGTACGATCGTCCCGTTTATGGAAAAAGTATAAGGATCGATACGGTTATGGTCACGTGAATGTGTAATGAGTTGGCTTTTATTAAAATTATAGTTGTAATTTCGTGATACGATACATTCCTTTTCTCTAATTTCCCATAATTCCAATAATCCCAGTGTTTATGCATTTTGAATTACTTGTTACCGCTAAAAACTACTAATGTAATAGCTATACGATTTTTTTTTTTCGTATAATCTAAATCTCTTCTTAATATTCGCAAATGTCAACAGTTGATCGTAAATAAACATTTTTAATGAGTCGGTATACGTGTACAATAATTATGAGTTTCTCATGAGCGATTCTTTGAAAAAAAAAATACGTATGCAAATGCGCGAATAAACTAGAAGGAGCGTAGCAAGGACAAAGAATGTTCTCAATGAAAGTCAATCTTTAACGTGAGGATTTTGTTCGAACAGAGACACGATTCATGCCTCGTGACACGATATTTTCATGAGTCCAAGACGTCGCGTTTCACCCCGGCCACGTCCTCATCAATGTTTCATACGCATGCGATGACCCCCAACCCCTCGCGATACACTAAGTGGTTTTGCTCATAAAACTGTGACGGTTCGTAGGGTAATGTCGTTGGTAAGTGGTTCTCGAGTAGCGTGTTGGCGAGAACGCACATGTGACCAAGGAAGTGCCACTTGACGGACGTTTTTCTATTTCGCATGGGATTCTTAGCGATTTAATTTTGTTCGATTGATCGGAGAAAATCTCGCGTCTCTCCGTTTCTTTCTCGCACAAAAGTAAAATATTGAAATTATTCCTCATTCCAACTTTGCGATTAAATTAATAATTATCGTTTAAAAATTGTATCTTCTAGAGATACGAATCGATCTAACGAATTCTAATGTTTATTTAAGAAGATTTAAAGATTTAGAAGATTAGATATTTCTTGATTGTGATTCTCTTTCGAATTAACGATAAAGTTTTTCAGAATCATTGCGTAACTAATATATTCATCAGTTTATGATTAATTGGCGATTAATTTCTAAAGATTGTGTTTCTTTTAAGCAAGGGACAGAAACTCTTTTGTTCGACTGAACACATCATCAATAACTATTTAATAAAAGAATCTATTTCGATTCGTTCTATGGTTTATGAAAAGCAATATTGTATCGTGTGTATTCAATTCTTTCGAGAGAAATACTGTAATATACAAGAAGCAGTAGTTTTTTATTAGTATCCAATCGCTATCTCTAAAACCTCATTATTTTAAAAAATGTACGTGAATACGTGAATGCTAAGCATACATCGATACCTCTGTATTGATTCTGTGCATATACAGAATCATCTATTGAATATAACTGTTTCTATACAATTTATACCTCGAGGATTTATTAGATATTTTGTTATGTGCAAGCATATTGATAAGCTAGAATTTAAACTATGCAATTAGCATTAAAATTTGCATTATACGTGGGTATTAGTATTATAAAAATGAATAAATTGTAAAGACACGATATGTAGAATGAATAGAACCGTTAGATCGGTGAATATACAATTGAAAATATTATGTATGTTGGCCAATCTTTTAAAAGGAAACGATCGAATGCATAGATGTTATTCCTTTCGAAATGTATATTATAATGTTTTTTATAATTTTTATCTCGAAATTTCAATAATATTACTTCGAATTTAAATAACAAATCAATTTTTTATCCGGTTTTTGAACATATATATATATGCATTCATTTTGCAACTTTATATAATAATGTATATCAATAGCTAATATTATTCCGTGTACACATCATAGAATTTCAAACGATATTAACTTCAATTTTATTTGTTAATTAAGCAACGTTAATTAAGCAAGAAGAAAATGATCTCCAGTTTGCCCGATCGACTTACGCCATCGGTTTTTATGCTCAATTGCAACGAAACTACCAGAGTGTATAAGAGGATAAATCTGTCTGCCCGACTTGCAGTTCAACTTCGTAGATCACGCTGTTTTTATTCGAATTAGCACAAATTCGTTTTATAATTACATTCAATGGTTAATGAAACGAATTTTAAAGACAAAGAAAGAAAGAGGAAAAAACGAATAAAACACTATTTACTGGGATTTTTCATTCCCAGTAAGATCAGAAAAATTATAATTTTCACGTAGTCATGCTAGTTAATTGAAAAAAAAAATATACTTTTTTAAATTTAAACACACTAATGCAAAATTTCAATGTAGATTTCGTACCTATAAAAAGATTAAAAGGAATATTTAAAACACGTGCTATGATATGGAAGAAGAATATCTTTCAAATACGATTTCGATTATATAGAAAAAAATTTATACAAAACAATTTCAATGATTATTTCTTTAATCACGTTCGTAAAAATTTGATAAACGTAACAAGTATTATTCAACCTATCGTAATTTCTCATTTAAATAATCGACCGAAAAATATTATATCTATCATCCCCGCAAATCCGCACAAAAAAAAATAATTCCGCGAAATTAGCGTGTATTTATTAACGCGTGTGCAGAACCTGTTCGACCTGATTCATCTCTGATCCCCGTATCCGCCATGGCTCGTACTTATATTTCCCTCCTCTGAAACGCTGCACTCTAAAAAAGTTTCGAATTTCAAAGCCTATATTTTCCCCCTGTTTTCGACATGATTTGAAGCCGCGACTGGAAACAGGGATGCGAGCGGGGACAACCGCGTTATTTTTATAATCCCGTGCTTTGCCGGCCTCGAGCAAAGCACGGGAGAGCGTGTCGCCGCTCGTTCTTACGCGCGTGCATCACACAAGACAAAAAGGAAGAGAGGGAAAGAGAGGAGAAAAAAAAAAAAGAAAAGAATCGCGTTGGGTATCGCGTTACCGATCGGTAGGTAAGGCCCTTGTCTCCTCTCTTTTCTCTCTCTCTCTCTCTCTCTCTTCCCTTCTCTTTACAGGGCCGAGAAAGGGGTGAGAAAGGTGGTTGGAGGAGCGTGCGCATCTCAGAGACCGTCGATAAAACTCGGGGATGTCGGGAGGACGCGACATGTTGGACAATGAAACGAATGGACGGGCCGTGTTCAAATAATTATGCCATGGATCTAAAAAAATATTCTCGTTCGGCCCCCTTTCGTCGAAATCGAAACGCATTCGTCGAATAAAGGGGGATTTATGGATTCGAGATAATTTTTGACGAGGGACATTGGAACGCTTTTTGAAAAAGTGTACTTTTCTTTTTTGACTTTTCTGGAGATTTTAAGACGGAACGATTGTGCGAAATTAAGTAGGATTTTAAAGTTTAAGTGGAATAATTTTACTTCGTTCTACGTATATATATATATATCGTCACGCGTTAATTTCGTCACCAATGATGGAAACAAAATTTAAGAAAAAGAAAAAATCGTTTTCAAAAATCGTAGCACGTTCCTCGAACACGATTGCTTCGATCTTCATGCCTGCACGGATTCGTCGCCACTCATGCACGAAGATCGACGGAGACACGAGAGCTATATGATCCATGCACGATCGATGCAAGTCCTCGATGAAGCCACGCGGAGAGAGTTTAATGAGAGTCGGAGCTTCGTAAAAGATAAGGCTCGCCAGCCTCTGCAGCGCGGCGCATTCATCCGTGCATTCCTGTCCGGTTTCCTTCTTTTCTGTTCAACCATCCCCCACCCCCTCGATCTTCTCTGATACTTCGCAGGATTTCTTCCTGCACGATCTCCTCTCTCTTCTTCGTTTTCTTTCTTTCCACGTTCGAGGCTAGTGATACTTTAAAGGAAAAAGGAAACGGATAAAAGCATATTCGATTTCGATCGTTATTATTTATGAGTAATAATGAAACTTACAATTACACTTGGGTCTGTTTTTAACGCGATTGTGAAAATATTGATTATTTTTGTCGAATGCGTTTATAATTTCAAAACAGGTTTTATATTTTGCAAATCAATTATGTATCAGTTATGTATTACGACTTTTTTATAATAAGTATGCATCTATCCGTGTAAAAAGAAATCCATAACTGTTATTCGTAGATGAGGAACGAATTAAATTTGTTCAATTTTATTCAGTTGGATCATTCAAGTTTTATTACGTGAAATTTTTAAAGACAATGAAAACGATTGGATTCCAGTAACGAACGGCTAATAATTCTTTTTGTCACTAATTTAAAGCAACTGTACAAAGATTTTATAATACGCACAAATCTCGAGAATATTTATTCTCATACAGTTTCGAAAATTCGGAGTTTAGTTTAATTTTCACAAACATCGTATATCGACAAGAGATATTTTCAAAAAAAAAAAAGTTTCCATTGGAAAAAATCCAAATGTTCTAAGAGCAAAGGATTACAACAACGACACAAAGATGGAACAAAGATAACAAATAAACGAATGCACAACTTTCTATCGTTCCTCCTCTTATTCGTCTCCTCGTAACCGCGAGTCCAGGCGCCCCCTTCCTCCTCTCTCTCCTCCCTCCTACTTGCCGTCCACCCCCGGCTTTTGTCTTATTATTTGGTCGGCCAGGTATATCTTTCCTTCTACACGGCACTCCTCTCTCCGCAGCGATCCACGCATATAAACATCGCGGCTTTATCTGAGCGTTTTATAGCGGCGGAGGTCCCACCAACCGAGGGGCCTCTCTGCCTACGCTCCTCTTCCCTCTTCCTCCGCGCTTCTCCTTTCTCCCCCTTGTATACCCTCCTCTCTTTCTCCCTCTCGCTTCTCTGTTTCTCCCTCCCCCGTCTCTCTCTCCCGTGTATCGAAAACGTGTATTTCCTGGATCGTGTTTCCCGATGCTCGCACGGATATCGTTTATTCTTTTCTTTTTGCCGTGACTCGGAGAAGGCTTTTTTTCGAAATTAGCGGCGCGCATTTTTCCGCAATCGTAAGAATTATCGAGCGGATTTACAATGTACGGATAAATCGGTAATAAAAGTGCAGGCCCGAGCGGAGGACTATCGCGATAGCGTTAATGCGCATTTTCAAATGCGCAGGGGAAGATTATGGGTTCGTAAGTTATTGGCGACACGTTTTTCGCTTCGCTTCGCGTTCTCGCGATTGGATACGGGGGAGGAGAGTTTTGATAAACTTTTTTTAATATTCGTAAAAAAAGGAAAAAGCGGCTCTGGACTAACTCTATGGAATATTCGACCTATTTAAATATTTCTTGAAACTTTTTAAATTTTGAAGAAGTTTTTAAAATTCTTGTTCTATCATGTTCGAGGTGTTAATTAATTGATAATGGGAGAAAAAAGAAGTCTCGAATGGGATGTTATTTTTCAGTCGGAAAAGTAAATTTTTCTTTGCTTATTGTGAAAAAAGGAAATCATGATTCTGGGCGATATGAAAATAGAATGGAATGAAATGATGGTTGAAAACATGGATACATAGGCAGTTCCAACGTGTTAAACAGTTAATTTCTCTTTTTAGTATCACGATAGTTTGCTACTTCGGTAAAGCTAATAGAAAGGGGGATAAATAGGCTGCCAGTCAATAAGCGCTACTGAAAAGCAGCCTGTTAATAGGTTTTCAGGTAGCAAACTGTTTTAAGAATCCATTTTAACCGGAAATTATTGTATTATGTTTCTGAAATAGAAATAGCAAAGAAGATGGTAGATATTTTACATGATAAATTAATGGTCGAGTATTATAAATATCGTTGCGGGTATTGCAAAATCTTGCAAACTCGCGACGACTTTTATTTTCGATCATAATCTCGATTCTCGAAACCGATGATTATGATTTTTTTTTAATGATCAGAACATAAGATATTCATGAGAATTTTATTTACTTTTGCAAACAAATCTGTTATTATTCGCAAGTATCAAGTATCAAGTGATTGTCGAGAGTAATGATAAAATCCAGACAGTTTAGCAATAATTGGAAGCTAATTATAAAAATCATTGTTTGCAAATTTTTCGAAAACAAAGTTTCATGCATCCTTTTTTTTTATCTGATTAATTTGATACGACAGAATGAGTTAATAGAAGTACTAAAAAATTCACGTACGATCCATAATTAATTCCAAACAGCAAAAGTTTTGTCAAAGAATAAATATTGCAAGATTTTTTAATTTACAATTCGAAAACATAATTTCGAAACGCCCGATTTCCTCTTACAACTGAAAAAGTTAAAAATAATTCTTTTTCTGATACATTCATTTCGCGAAAACGCGAAGAATAATCAAAACCATAAAAAAAAAGAAAACATTTGAATATCATAATGCAGAGACATCCGCTTAAGCTTCTGTAAATCAGATGTGCAGATTATCGCTGTATCCTTTCCTCGAATCCGAACGAAGAGAAAGAAGCATGGTGGACGATTGGACGAATGTTCATCCGCGAAAAGAAGGGGACATTTATCCGTGGAATACCACATGTTGCCCCGTCTCGGTTTCTCTCCGGTTATCTTTGAGAATCGATACCGCCAATCGAGGAACCCGTTTCCACATATCTCGGGGACGGTGTTTTCACGGGGGTCCAAGATCGATCTCGAGATCGCCCATCGTGGATCGTGAGAGGCGGTTCGACGCGCAGAATCTGTTACAGGGTTCGCAAGAACGTCGCAGCAAAAACGAGAAAAGCGGCTGGCCTCATTAGCATATCGTGTCTCGACTTCCCTTTTTTCCTCTTTTTTTTTTTTTGTTTATTTATTTCCATTTGTTCTTCTCGTGGGGGGACCCTGTTTCTCGTGATTGCCGCCACTTTGATAGTTTCAAGGATCCCGTGGTTGCAATTTCTCTTTAATTTTCCTTTTTTTGCCGAATCGCTTTTATCGGATTTATCGAATTTTTTGTAAATCGTGTCCGCTTTATTCGTCGAGAAAAAGAAAGGTAAGAAAGAACGTAGGAATGAATGTCCGTTTAAGAAAAAGAAAAATGAAAACGCATGCGAATTATTCCATTTGGATTATTCGTCTCGATTTTTCTTGCTTCGCTCTATATAAAGCAAATGTTAAAGATACACCGAATTCGAAAAATTAAAATAATCTCTCATTTCCATGCAATAATTTCGTACAGTCTAAACGCAGAGCGAGTTTAAAACAAATTTTTTCGAAAGCAGTTAGGAAATTTTCTAACAGGCGATAGAACAAATTTGACGAGATCGTAAAAGGCTTATCAATTTAAACCCATTATACATTCGAAATAACACATCATATGCAACGTAGAACGGTCGCGTCGTTTTTTCACGAATTTTTTTTTCTTCTTTTTTTTTTTTCTTTTCTCCAACGTGCTTAACGTTCAACTTTTGTTTTCGTTCTGCTGAAAGTCGCGGTAATAACCAGATAAATATGTAAATTTATTCACCGTGGTAATTTGTCGCACGCATGACTGCTTAATATTTAATCCACGAACGCGACCATGACGATAGTATTCACGCTACGAAATTGTAAATTCGGCAAAGGAGTTTGGTAATATACGTATATGCGCCTCGTGCGTCTTTCATTTTCTTACCTTTAATTAAAATAATGTAAATATTTTTTTCTCTCTCTCCGTGGAATTTTTCTCCCCTTCTCTCTCTCTCTCTCTTTCTCTCTCTCTCTCTCTCTGCGTCAAATTAAAAAAAAATCGACGATCTCGTTGCACGCTTTATTTATTATTCTGAAAGATCGCGTTTTATTATTCGGTTGCTGGTCGAGCGGAATGTCGATCTCGAGATTAAATCGATCGTGTACAATTAAACAGCCAACGTCACGCGAATTTTTTCACGAAAAATTTAAAATTTGCACGCGATAGTAAAGTTATTATTTGTGTCTTTATTTAATGGAAAACTTCTTTCATAAGTAGCAATTATTTTTATCTCTGTCGCAGATATTATTTCAACAAAAAAATTTCATGAAAAACCAATCTTGAACAATGAATCTACAAATATCTTCTCTAAATATCTAACATTTAGAAATGAATTAATCATTAGAAATATATTAATATAATTAATCATAAAGTTAATCGCAAAGATTCGATTAATTTTCTTAACATTTGTTTATATTTTAACTCGACATATATTAATTTAAAAACTAACTAAATAGAAAATTCATTCGACAGAGAAGAAATCGATAAAACAGTTAATTCATTTGCACAGAAAAAACATACTTAAATGGTAATAAGTATGTATCTATCGAATAAAAATATAAAAATAAATTTAAACCTATACATCTAACCGTATATATATACGATCTTTTATCAACTAATGAACACATTTCAATTTGCATAAATGTTTCGTGAATTAACATCGACATAGATCGAATCAAATATAAAATGAAAAATTTCGAAATGATGATAAATGAATAATTAATGATATTAACATGTCTTTTTTGCTTAAATTTTACTTATTTCGCTTACGAAAATTTCTCGACTTATTAATAATCACAATATATATTCATCACGTTTATTAGATAGAAATATTAATTAATCTCAATATCAATATCTCGATAGATAATCAATATCGATTGGACGGTTTATTGATGCAGATTATAGCGGATCTCACGCGGGAATATATTAAAACGCGTGGGCTATTTGAAATTTCCTTGATGCACGCGTGGTAAACACGAATATTAACGATTGTTGTTTGAACTTCTGCCAGTTTTCAGCTCGTTCCCGTCACTCGCATTAGCAAATCGATTATACGCACATATCCGCTTTTTACACCGTCTTAGACATTCCGAGATCTTTGTTTTTGCTAATTTAAAGATCAGTTTTTATAGGTGTTTATCGTTATACAGTCGCCTCTTTCTTTTTTTATTTTAAATTGCGTTGTAGATTAGAAAATGTTAATTAGAAAATATTCGTTGGCGCGATAGCATGGCACGATAATCGACGTTTGGTTAATATTTATAATTTTCCATATTTTTTCTCAAATTATAATATGCATACATCATACGACTTGTTTGATACAAGGTTTCGAAATTTCAACATTCAATGTTGTTTCATTTCAATATTATCCGTGGATTTGTGCGGTGTCGTACGATTATTAAAAAGTCTATTAAAACTTATATTACGTAATCTTTCATCAATCGTAACATTTTGTGTTATCTCCGCAACATAGAAATCATAATCTCATTATTCGCGATAATAATTATAAATAAATATTATCGCATAACAAATAATTATTATACTCTACAAAGATAAACACAATAAGGATTCTATCTTTGAAAAAAGCAATATACAATCCGAACGTATAAATAACGAGCAAAGTTGCCGATAAGATGCAATTTGCTTATCGACAAACAAAACCAATAGAAAAACCGGAAACTGAACCTTCGTTAAAAATAAGTAAAAGTGATATTTAAGCGTAAAATACATTTACAATCGTCAAGACTAGAAAATTCAATATCTCACACTTGTAACTTGGTCTTCGTTTAATTTTATATATCGAAGACAAACAAAAATGGAAGATTGTTTTGGCGACAAAGATTTCGAAGAAATGAAACAGAGTGCTACTTTATCGGGACGTTATTTTTTTTTTTCGAACACTTACTTAAGCTTGAACTAAAAAGTGGAATTTTTATTCGATCTCGAATTTAGTGGCAAGTCTCGATATTTACGAGACCTAACCAAGCGGGTTTAATGCTCGAGAAACCGTTTAACTATACGTTCAAACAATATTTACGACAGTTAGACTTCCATGTGAATTTCGAGTAGGTGAGGAGTGGGTGTGTGTTGCCCTCGACGGACGAAAATGACGACTCCGGCTACGGTTCCATATAAATAGCATTGTATTTCACATATCTCGTGTACACTTTCAATAAATATCTTTGCAAGTAGTATGTACATAATGACAGAGGGAGACAGGATGAATCAAGCATAACCCACAACCGATGAGTCTAAAACGCGGTTCTTCACTCATTCTCGTCCATACTTCTCCAAACTATTTATCGTACTTATATCTCGTGTTCACACAATATTCATCTCGATCGCGAATTTCTTTATCGTATAACAATCACAATCGTATCGATATAATATCTCTATCGTTGTCTCTTAATTGGGACCAGTATATAACGTAGTGACGAAATCGAGTAACACCGGTTAAGAATTAAGTATCGTGATCCGATTGCCGTCGGCGATTCGAAACTGAAACAGAGACTGTCAACGTCGGCGTATTTATGGCACTGGTTCGATCGTCCTCGGCGTCCTCCACAAAATCACACACGCGCGATTATTCCCCTCGCGGGCACACACTGCGCGGCTTCGAAACGAGATTCTTCGACGAACGCGTTAATCATGATCGAGCAGCTTGCTCGAAGATTCTCTTCCAGAAGTAGGCCTCCGATTTCAGAGTATCCGTAACTTCTTCTTCAAACACAAACACGGAAGAGATTTCTTTCTCATACTCTCGATACTACTCTCTCACAGATCAGAAATTTCTTCTACACTATAGCTTTTCGAGAGCACGACTGTTGGTCAACAACTCTCTGGTGAGTCTCCACACTTGCTTAGCCGCGTTCTCCAAACCGCTAGGCGACTTGCCCTTAAACAGATCCAGGTTCGGCAAGAAATAGTGCGGACACCTGCGGCACTGCAGGCAAGAGATCAATTGCAAAAGGATCCCGTTAATACGGTCCGCGATGCACGTTTCGTCCCATTCCGCTTCGTGCGGGTGTTTCTCGCATTCGTACAGCAACAAGGTTTTCATGTGATAGCTGGTCACAGGATTTCCGGGTAGATCGAGGTGTCTGTCCCTGAGAGTTTTCAAAATGCTCAGGCAACGTTTCCTGCTACCACCCTGAAGCAAACGGTTCTCGGCGTCTATGAAGGATAACGCCCAGGCGTCGCCCTCCATCGCCGATTGTTTGCCCTGCAAACCGATACACTCCTTCGACAACATGTCGAAACCCTCCGTTTTCACCTCGGCCACGATATTAGGATGCGGCCAAGGTATGTGCGCGATGGGCCAGTGGGAAGCCGATCTGGGCCAGAGGCCGGCGCACTTGAACGCCGGCGTTATTTGTACCACGTATCTCTCCCTAATTCGGAGTTTCACTTCTGTCGTGTCCGCTATCATCTTCACGGAGTCCCTATAGGCACACTTGTCGCAGGCCTGTGCCACCAACGTTTGAAATCGCGAGCGAATTTTCCGGGCGGACAGATAACCGGACGCGGTGATGAACTCCACCCAAAGAGACATGGATCTCTTTCGTCCGTCGCTAAGCTTTAGCACCGCGCATCCGGGCAACGTTCCGTCGTCCACGAAATTCAGGACCCCCATTTGATTAAGGTAAATCACGATTTCGAACTCCGTCGGCGAGATCACGTCGAGACCGTCGAAACGGCCGTTGTAATCGGTCAATGAGGAGATGAACCTTGGCTCCTGCACCTCGACTTCCTTCAACACGTCCTGAACCACGCGACACACCTCTTGGATCGTCTTCATCACCTGGCTCTTCCTGGTCATCACACGCTCCCCGAAATACTTGTTGATCTGGTACACCATCTTGGATTGAGCCGCAAGCATATCGGCCGGCAACAGCATGGTTGTCGCGGCCTGAAGCCTTTCGAAGGCTTCTTTATCACGTTTATTACTCTCGATCACCGCATTCTGCCTCCACGCCTCCCGATCGACCAATCTTCTTACGATGTTGGACCAGTCGTTCCTCGTCCTCGTTCTTCCATCTGTTTCTCTCTCCCTTCTCCCTGGATTCTAAGCTCCGAATCGAGCTACTCGATGGAAAAACGGATCGAGAATGAGGAAGCGGTCGTCGAAAAAAGTTCGTTCCTCGCGCCGTTGCTTCGCCGGTCACGGAGACACGAGCGAGAAGCGGGAGGTAAAGGTGTACGAGCGACTCCGTCCCAGAGCAGATAGTCGACTGCGCTGTCGTTCACCTCCTCCGCGCCTCCGCTCTTTGAACCGCACGAAGGCGTGCGGTTGCCTAGCTCCGCCCCCTCGGACAGGCCACGCCTCCGTGCCGCGCGGTTCCACGAATCGCGCGCCCCGTGAACCGCGCAGGCGTGGCCTGTCGCGGTGAACCGACTCGATCGATCCGCACGAACCGCTCTACCTATACGTTACAAACGCCACGCTGAAGGACGAACGCCGCGGCGGCGGCGGCGGCGGCGGCTAACCCCAAAACAGCGATCCCTTTTTCCCCCCATGAATTATGCAGATCTTCGACTCGTTTTATTTCGTGCCCATGGATACCGTGTCCTGCTCGGCCATTCCTCCGCAACCCCATCGAACCCCGAAATTTTCGTCATAGTCGTGGATTCCGCCGTTACCTAGGAGAGAGGGCATCGTGGCGACACTGGAGGAGGATTTTTAGTCGTTTCCGATTCCTCGATTCCCGATCTTCGGCGGAGTGGATACAAAACTCGTTCGATGTTTTTCGAAGGATATACGTTGTGGCTATCTATATAGGCCTCGTCTCGCGAAGAGGTGATTCGGTTGAAGTAAGAAATTCGCGCGGCGACACTGACGAGATCCAGTCGAGTTGAATTATCGGATTTAACGGAGGAGAGGGTTTCGTTTACGATCGTTTTTATCGAGAATCGGACGCACGCCGCGGGGAAAAGAACTTGGTATAAAATTTTACGTTTAACGACGACAACGATAACTCTACCATTAAGGCTTGTAAATCGCGGGAGAACGATACGGCGCGCGTAAAGTGTGGCCGCGCGCGAGCGAGCGAACGAGCAATTCGCCGTTGGGAAACGCTTTTTTCCTCTCACTTTGTTTTTACGGGGCAATAATAATAACGTAAATTCCTGAACGATCGGCGCGCGGAGAGTGAGTGGCCATCGGTTAACGAATGTCATTGCGCCGAGGAGATAAGGATGAGAATTTCTGGGAGGAATTAAGATAAAGGGTACGACTTGGAATCGTCGTAGGCGTATTGCGACCATGAAACGCTCGGTAGCGATGCATTTGACGAGGCCGTTACGGTATCCTGCCAGCGCGTGCACACAAGTGTTAATATCGTAGATAATAATTATTCCGTAGTGGTTTTTATGATATCGTTTCGAACTGACCGGGATGAAAACTGAATGGCGAATTATTTTGGATCTTGGTTATTAAGATACAAATTTTACGATTGGCGGATATCTCCTTTGTGGTAAGAAAAGTTGTGAAAGCGATTGGAAATTGAGGACGAGATGTTGTTGGCTTTAATTAAATGGTTGTTTCCTTTTTTTTTCTTTTTTAATAACTTCGGTAAGAAAGAATATTCTGAATTTACAAATTTTATTTCATGTCTATCTACTCAAAAATTTTTATTTTTCTGGTATATTAATAGAATTTGAAATAAATTAATCCGCGTCATTGATTCTTAAGTTCATTTATATAATAATTGATTAAAGTTTTAAAGTTAAAATTTCTAAAGAAATAGATTATCTTTAAATAAAAATGTTTAATATTTAATTAATATAATTTCTTTTTAAATTAAATGACATGTTTTGAATGTTTAAAGTATTTATGAAATTTTGCAATTTTCTGATTTAAAAGAATTAAAAAAAATCTCTATCGCGTTTTTACGGAATAAGGGATCTTTGGAATATTTGTCACCATTACAATAATGAAAGAATTTGTTCCGTTTCAAAATATGAAAGGAATATTAGTACGATAATAAAGGATTCGGATTTTCATGATTCATAATTTAAAATGAAAAGAATTTCATCGCAATTAACTATTTCTCTTATGAGACGAAATGTATTTATTAATTATTTACATCATGTATGTTCGAACAATGATTCGAGTAGAAATAAATATCGTTTAAATAATATAAAAAAGTATTTACATACAACAATATGGTGAGCTATCGACGGCAACTCAATCGCTAACTCATTATAAACATTGGATTGAATTTAACGAGAATGGATCGCGAATAGTTTCGCATCAGACGAGTAAGAGCAACTAATCGGTACTTAATTAAATCGCTTTCGTATCGCAACTCTACGCGGAGAAATCGCTTCGTTAAATAAGCAAGAGATTCCGCTCCAAGCGAAAGCTTCGATCATTATAAAAAAAAAAAAAATGCAGTAATGATGTCTTTTAAATCCTATGCGCATCCAGTCGATTTCGGACGTCTCGATTAACGTAGCCATTAACGTAGAAAGTTTTAACGTGCCTTCCTTGAAATTTTTATATATATAAATTAACGAGTTAAACTTAACAATTACTCATTACTTTCGCGTGAAACGAAACAGTAGGAAAAGTAGGATATTGCACTGGAACGAAACGCTTGCATCGATAATAATAACCAACATTTGACTCGCATTAATCGTGTCATGGAATCAGGGAAAATTTACGGAACTGTGAAACAAAAAAAAAAAAAAAAGAAGAAAAGAAAAGGGAAAGGAAAGAAGGAAAGGAAAAAAAATTAAGGGGTAAAGTCAATAGACAGATTCGTTACACCATTCCCGATACCCTGGCACACTGAATCTTGTGCAAGAAGATATATCGAGTGAAAGTAAGACTTCCCGCTTCTGCAAGGGTAAAAAGCAGGCAAAGAACCGTCGCGAAAGCAGCAGATTCTGAAAGTCCGTGATTCACGCGAGTCACCGAATATCTTTAAAGCGAAACTCTCTTTCTCTCGCTCTCTCACTCTCTCTCATTCTCTCTCTCTCTCTCTCTCTTTTTATTATACACTCCTCTTTAGCTGGAAGCTTTAAAAGGAAAAATTATCAGCTAAAGCTTTTCGAGGGCACGGCTGTTGGTCAACAGCTCTCTGGTCAGTCTCCACACTTGTTTAGCCGCGTTCTCCAAACCGCTAGGCGATTTCCCTTTGAACAGATCCAAATTAGGCAAGAAATAGTGAGGGCATCTTCGACACTGGAGGCAGGATATCAGCTGCAGGAAGATTCCATTAATACGATCCGCGATGCAACCCTCGTCCCACTCGGTCTCCAGAGGATGCTTCTCGCATTCGTAGAGCAACAACGTCTTCATGTGGTAGCTGGTCACCGGATTTCCGGGAAGATCAAGGTGTCTGTCCCTCAGAGTCTTGAGAATGCTGAGGCACCGCCTGCGGCAGCCACCTTGCAACAATCTCGTCTCCGCTTCCGTGAACGAGAGAACCCACGCGTCACCCTCCATAGCCGATTGCTTCCCTTGAAGCGCCACGCTTTCCTTCGACAGCAGATCGAAACCCTCGGTCTTAACCTCGGCGACGAGGTTAGGGTGCGGCCAAGGTATGTGAGGAATCGGCCAATGGGCGGCCGATCTCGGCCAAACACCCGAACATTTGAACGCCGGCGTGATCTGGACCACGTATCTCTCCCTGATCCGCAGCTTTACCTCGGTCGTGTCCGCTATCATCTTCACGGAATCTCTGTAGGCGCACTTGTCGCATGCCTGCGCCACCAACGTTTGAAATCTCGAGCGGATCTTTCGCGCGGACAGGTAGCCGGAGGCGGTGATGAACTCGACCCAGAGCGACATGGACCTCTTCCGGCCGTCGCTGAGCTTGAGCACGGCGCAACCCGGCAGGGTGCCGTCGTCGACGAAGTTGAACACTCCCATCTGGTTCAGGTAGAGGACCACCTCGAATTCTCCCGGCGAGATCACCTCGAGGCCCTCGTACCGGCCGTTGCACTCGGTCAAAGAGGAGATGAACCGTGGCTCCTGCACCTCCACCTCCTTCAACACCTCCTGCACCACCTTGCACACTTCTCTGATCGTCTTCTGTACCTGGCCCATGCGAGCTTGAACCCGCTCGCCGTAATACTTGTTCATCTGATAGAGCATCTTCGACTGGGCTGCCATCATGTCCTGGGGCAACAGCATGTTGTCGCGGTATCCTGTCCCGATAACAATGAAGATTTCTGGTGAACTGTTCCGAACTGGAACCGATTCAGGTCTCATTCTTTCGCGTGGACACGCGTCATCCCGATCAATTTCGCTTTACTGTCCATGGTCTCGAGTTGTTTTCCTTAAAATCCGGCCCGGTTTCGGATTCGATTATCGCGACGATAATTGATGGAAATCACTGTGGAGAAAGAGTCACGGAACGAAGGAAACGTGGCCGAGCGTAGTTGGATCGGGCGTCGGCAGGTGTTGTACGAGCGCGACTCGAGGTGCTCCGCGCGCGCGACGACAGAGAGAGCACCGGTGGTGACCACCAACCCGTTCCACTGGCGTTGTAGTTGTGTGCCGGTTTCCAAAGTCCCGCCTTTAGCAACGACAGGGTCACGTGGAGCGTGCGCGGTTTCGCCACGCCCCCTGTCGTCCCTCCTCTCTTGCCACTGCACCGCGCGCACTGTCACACGGGCATCTCACACCCTTTCGACCCGTTCGTCGTATTTTTCATCCCGCTTTAGTTATTTAGCGCGGTTCCTTTCGTCGTGAACGGGGGATGGTGGACTGGATCTTATCTGTAGGGTAAGTTGCGTGCTATTGAGGATGGAATTGCGCGAGTTGTGAATGAGACGTGTCGTATCGACACGTTGGGTGGAGATAATTGCGTTGAGAATAAATATGTTTCGGGTAGAGGGATGAATAGTTAATAGGTAAGAATAGAGTTTATAATAGAAGTTTTTCAGGAATAGTGAGTAAGTTTCGTATGTCAAGAATATGCTTAGTGGAATCAATCGATAAATGTAAATGCTGAAAATATAGTTGATAGTTTCTACTTGAAAATTTGACCCATCGGTTTTCATCCGAAATCTATCGATCAATTTATACGGATTTTTTATAAGCTACATTTAGCTTATAATAGATTAACTAGAGGAAATGCATATCTTTTTTTTTAGAGATGTTCACTTATTAATATAGAATGAAATTACAATTGATTTATATTCCTATTTATATATTTAATAAACAATGGTGATTCGTATAAAAGAATTTTCTTTTTTTCTGTTTAAGTATCTCTGTTTAAAATGCAGTCTGTAAATATCAAATACTCAATTATCATTTACACTATTCGTCGACTATTATACTTACTTTAGGAAGAATCTACACAAAGAACGCGCCAAGTATAAATTAAAAAATTGACTCGTCGCCAGACATATAAATACAACGAAAGCCAATATAATTTTCCTCTACTTGTTCCCCCGTTCCTAGCACCGTCAAAGAGACATCGATTGCGCCTTCCTGCGACGTATCAATTCATCGATTGTTCCGTAAATAAATTCCTAGGGTGAAGGCAAACGCATTGTCCGGACGATGGGGTCGCGAGAGGATTCCACGCACGATCGTTCGAGCCGATAATTCCGTCGCGAGGGTCATTTGAATATTCGACGTTCGAATAAAAAGCAGAAGGCTCGTGACAACGAGTTTCCTGTTCCACCGTGAGTGAGAAACAGCCCTTACGGGTCGCAATATGGCGGGCCAAGCGTTGGCAGATGTTCTCGAACTGGAGTAGCGATCTGCCAATGTCTGCGAGATGGATACGGTTTTCCTTTCACGCGTCGATCGTAAAAATCTGACGCGAAATACCTGTGTTCGAGAAATACGAGATAACAGAATGAGATATCCCATACGTTGAATGAGATAGGCCGTATAAGATTCTTGAGATTGCAGCCTCCGAATGAGGATGTTCACGGTCCCATGTTCTTCTTCTTTGACCTCCTCAACCCTTCTGTTATCGGGGAAATCTAGCGTAGGCGCGTTTTATTCGATGAATAGAAATGGACGTACGTTCGATGCTGTTGAAAGGGCATTTATGGTTGCAGGATAGTGCTAAGAAGTATTTAAGCGTATCGTGGATCATAGAACAGCTGCTTTTTTTTGGTAAAGATATTTGCTGTTTTTCTTGAACGTGAATTTTCAATATTTGCGTTTATTATTATTATTTTTTTTTTTCAGTATAATCTTTAGTATATCAGCATCGCGTATTTTCTTCGTATTTTTAAAATATTTTTTTCAGATTTGAAACAAATGTGATAAAATAATAATGACACTCGTACATATTCAATGATTCTCAATACTAATTAAAGTAACAAATAGATAATACAAAAAATATTCATTGTGCATCAACGAAATTAATTTCAATCAGAGTATCCATTACTATTGATTATTTTTCTCGCGCGAAAGAAATACAAGATGGACATTCAGACATAATTCGTGAAAAACTCTCAATGCTCTATTCGTCTCGGATCCGCTTCGTTGCCGGATAATTGAATAAAGTTCAGAAATTCAATCTACTCGAAGTTGGAGTGGTAGATTGGTGCCCACCATGCCTCGCTAATGCGACTTGATTCATGAGTCGAGCACGTGCATCTCTTTCTCCCTCCCGAGCGCTCCACCCTCTCATCTTCTTCTCGTGATGCTGTTTTCGCGCAAGGGACGAAGGGTCAAACGTTCTGCTACGTCAGCCCTCGCATTAATGCGGAAGCTGGTGTCTCGTTGTGCCCTAAACGCGCCTTTCATCATCTCGTTTCGACATAATTCGTTTATCATCTGAATTATTTGTACACCAACGAGATAACGTGGGGTTCGGCTTCGAAGTGGCGCTATCGTGGTATCTTTCATTTGTCGCAGAAAAAGTTTCTTAGATTGGTGAAAGGATATTATATTGAGCGTAATTATCAATTCTTTTTTTAAATTTTACGAAAACATTCTGTCTTATGTTTAATTTGATATTATGTTTTTTCTTTTCTTTTCAATTTATAATCGTGATTTAGATTTATTCTCTTGAAAAGTTTCTCAAGTATAGAAAAAATTATATAAACATTATATAAACACAAGATATTTTACATTCTAACTAACAATTAATCGTATAAAAAATTATTTATTTATAATTAAAACAATATTATACGTTACACGAATAATTTCTTTCTTAAACCGATTTTCGAGAGGTTGGAAATGAAACGAAATGAAACGCGTGTAGTCACATTCTCTAAAAATTAATTATCAATAAAATATAATATATATGGAATATATTATATACCATGGTTATAGGATTACAAAACACGAGATATTTCACGATATCTCTCATCATTCTCATCATTTATTTTATGTAACTTCACTTTCGATATTCTCGACATTTACATAAAACAACCTTACACGCCATACCTTCCACGCTTACAACTAACTCTTCCATATCTTCACCTTCGATACCGCCTATATTTATAAAACGGTCTCGAGTGAAACTTCTCGAAGGGGATCGTTTCCACCGACTGCCCCTCCACTCGATTGTATCTAACGCCCCAACGAACGGGGCCCGGAAAGATCAAAGTCCCCAAAAGAGCAATCCCGAATGCAGTTTGCCGAAACATCTCGGTATGGAGTCTCGTTTCACGCGGGCAGGTATAAGAGCCTCGGTCTCTTATTGCGTGGCTCGCTCATTGTGCAAGATTCTCGAGGACGACGACGACGACGACGACGACGACGACAAGCCTCTCCTCGCGGCCGAATCTTTTGGTATATTCGGGCGGGCGGCCTTGTAAATCAGCTCGAATGAACATCCTCGCGTATAATCCCCCCGAATAATCCGTGGGGCTCGGTCGTTGAGCTTCGGAAAGATGCGGAACCGGTGAGGCGCATTGGTCCGCCGTTTCACGGTCTCTTTATGCTTAATGACACGAGTGCATCGATTTCTCGATTCGACCTGGATGAACGGAGCTGAGCCGATGCGTTGCGAAATTTACGCGGTTGCTTACGCTGCGTATAGGATAGGAAATTCGAGAACGAGCATTTCACGTGAAATTACCGTGAAGAGGAAACGGAATTCCGTTCGGTGTGTATTGGAAGGAGTGTGTTGCAAGTTTCTTTCAACTCTGAGAAATTGAAATTGTAATTTTTCTTTTTCTTTTTTTTTCTTTCTTTGTGACGTTTTCGTTAGATTTAGATTAGAGCTTGAAGATTTGTAGACGTGTAGTTTTTTCTGAAGGGCAATGTGATATATTATGACTGTGGTTTCAGAGGGTTGGAGAGGTTTTTTTCAATATCGAAATTCTAATTCTTTTTTTCATTTCGTTTATTTTTCTTTTGTGATATTTTAATATTTGGATCAGAATGTAGAGATTTTTTTAGATGTATAATTTCTTTTAAATGATATTGTGAAGAAATTTTTGAAGAAAAAGTAGAACTATATCAAAAGTTTCCAAGTTCAAATGACATCGTGAATTTTTTCAAATATTTAAATTTATATTTAGATCAGACATTTTTAGATTGTCGAAATTGTATCTAATAGATTGAATATCGTAGATTTTTTTTTAAATAAAGGATATCTATTATGTTTATCGATATAACGATGTAATAAAACAATCATTTTCTATCAGATCAATATCTAATGCATGCATGATCATTCTATAGAAACCAAAACTCGATTATCGACGCGTTGATAATTGTTCTCCCTCTATTACAATACAGATTCAGGAATCTATGAAAGCATAGGTCCAAAACGAGGGATCGCTTCTGTCAATCGAAATGGATTTCGTTGTTTCCTGTAATATATCCTCACATTTCGATAGATCAAGGAAGAAATGTTGTTCACCGTTGTTCGAGCGTCATTAACTCGTTCAATTATTTTCATCGAACAACGATCCGCATTCCGTATTCGAATAACTCGAAAAAATTCTCACGAATCAAGCATCTTCAGTAAATTATCGGTAAATTAATGTATTTTCTTGAAAAATTAGACCTACTGTCCACAAGTAATTGTTAATTGATCGTTTTGTTTCCATTCTTATTCGATTACCTTCTTTAAATCATGCGATGAAGAGGATTTGCTTTGCTTTTTATAATTTCGTTAAAATTCTCTGATTTTCTTATTGCATATATAATTTTCTGAGAAATCGCAACAATCGTTCATGATCATTAATAAATATAAATAAAACGTTTCGAAAATTATAAATTATTATATTTCATTATATTTTTCACATATAGATTATGGAGAAACAAATCATAATCCAATTGGAAAATTTAATTTGTCCTTTCGCACAAATGATTGAAAGATTCGAGGAAGAAAAGTACTTTTTCCTTCGAGAATTGTATTCGCGGTGCACATCATTTTTATAGTTTCGTTCAACTGGTAGCAATTCTACGTTTATTAGGGGCAGGAAGACTGGTTGCATCACAGGGAGCCCTTTGCCCGCAGGATACCGCGATGCGTTATCTCGTGCGAGATACGGTAATAAAGGTATGAGAACACGCACGTGGCGCGCATAACTCATTGCCGTTGCGGATCGTCTTTATGGTTCTCGAACGTTTTCGACGCATCATCCGGCGCGTTCACGAAACGAGGGTCGGAGGGAGACAATATTTTTTCGAAATTTGAAATAATTATTATTTCCTACCGTGTTGAATAATTTTCATATTTCGTGAATTAATCCATTATATGTTCATATTTCGTGAATTAATCCATTATATGTTAAAGCAGTTTCTTAATAAACCAAATACAAAGTTGGATATTAATTAAAATTAATCGTTGAAAAAATAAAATTGGAATAAAATTGCTTTAAATAATTTAACAATTATTAAAATGTTAAATGAATAATATTTATCCCTAGATATAGTTGATACATTCTTCATATCAAAGACCTGTAACTTAGCACTATATTCATTTGCGATAGTTATTCGATACTTGAATAATAAATTATCGAAGTAACTTTATTCGTCAATATTTCAATCAACTAAATATACACGTACAGTCCAATTAAAAAATAAAATCAGACTAGAAAACTCAAACCTCTTGAGTTCCTATAATATGGATTTAATATTTTCCACAAAATACCAAAGAAAAACAAATAAACAACATCCAACAGCCACGATTCCATCCAAACAACTCACATCTCCCCATCCAAATCTCCCTAAACCCGACCCAACCCAAAATTCCTCTTCTCAAAACAAAAACATCCGTCCCCGAAGTACTAATTTTTGAAAAAGGAGTTCCGAACAAAACGCATCTAACCCTCATTCCCCTCCACCGGTGCGGATAATTAATGATCAAACCACTCTGAAGCCTCCTTCACCGAGAATCGAATAAACCACAATCCACTCCGCCTGCTCTCGAGGTATCGTAGGTATCGTGATTTCTGGTGAGTGGTTCTCGCGCCACGAGGATCACGGGAGGGTGCTCGAGAGCCCACGATACCGACGAGGAGGACGGGGGGTCTATTATTGTCCGCTGCTTAATCTGTTTGTTGTATAGAGGCGGCCTGCTAAGTGGTAGCCCCATTCTACGGTACCCTATGGCGTACGTAGCCACCAGAGGGGGGAGAAGGGGCCTTGTGAACGCGACACATGTCGTTACATCACGGAGCCCATTGTCGCAAAGGCGCGGTGCTGGGCCGCCGTACGATTTCGTTGAGAGATGAACGCCGCACAGGGAACGCTGCTAATCGAGCGCACCACTTGACACTCTGCCAGAGACGACGCGCACCTCTTTTTAACCGCTCCCTTCTCTGTCTCCCCCCTCTCTCTTTCTCTTCCTCTATCTTTCTATCCCTCTTTCTTGAATGCATCATCGAACGTGTAAACATATTAGTTTCGCGCTAGACTGGTGCCATCCCGTGCCACAACACAGGATGGAACAGGGGTGTTTGTGTTATTTTAACGACTCACTTTTTGGTCAAGTTTCGTGAGCTGTGAGAGAGCTACGTGGTTTAGATGATAGGTTTTTGATGGAGAGGAGGATCTTTTTGTTTGCTTTTGGTGTTTGGAAAAGGTGTGATGGGAGGTTCATACGTTGATTTTGTCACTTCGATCGAGTTTTAAGATTCAGTTGGATCGCGTTTGATGCACGAAATTTTCGGAAAGTATCTAATTAAGGCTTGAAGCTATTCGTTTTGGTGATTTGAACGAGAAGAATCCAATCGTAGAAAGTGTTTGTCCATTGTCAAGTTTATATAAATGCAATTCTATTTTTATATATGTTTTCTCGTAAATCAGTGTAGATTTTGATATAGTTTGTTAGAATTTTAATTGCGAACTTAATTGTTCATAGAATTTATGGAATGTTATATTATATAAATGAAGGTGAATTAAGATTTGTCTAATCTAAGCAATGATATAATAGGATATATATGGGTTATATTCGTGTTATATTCAGACTGCGATCATCCGAATAATGAATTCCGTATCACGACACACCTTATCGGTTTCAGACAGTGTTTACGAAGAGCGTGCGCAATCGTTCTTAGGGGTTGGCTCTGTGCAACCACCCCCTCGACTCTCCTTTTTTTCCAATCTCGCGCATGGTATCGACTGGATTCTGCTACGATACAATTTCTACCTACGTATCTACAATATTTAACTTAAAATTTAGTTGAATCTTTAGTTGAATATATTGAAACTGCGATGTTATAAAATTTATTACTTTTTTAAAATTGTCACGATAATCCAATAAGAATATTACGAAGAATAAGAAAATTATGAAATCTTTTTGATGATTTATTAATACAAACAGCACGCGTTCTATTTAATCTTCCGAGTCGACGCGATGTTTATGGTCCCCAGAGGTTTTTTCAAGCCGCTTATACGCTTGTAATTAGATTTTGATGCGCGTGTCCTGCACCCTAATGTCATTTCATCTCGTAGGGAGGATAATTCTCCTCCATTCCTCGTAGAAATCTATTTGTTTGCTTGTTTAATGCGTTTCATTTATTAAAATACTCGAATCATATTAAAATATCTAGATGCTATTTAATCCTTGAAAATTCTGGAATCGATATTTATTTAGTTACTAGTTTCTACGTAATAATTTATTACTAACTTCGCTAACTTTATTTCTCTTCCAAGAATTTACATTATTTCTTTATGAACTACTTTCAATTTCTTCAGTTATATTTAAAGAATATCTTTAATCTCATCAACAAAACACACGAAACATATTAAAATCTTCCATCATCCAATAATTCGCTCCTAAGCTCTCGAACTTAAACTCTCGGCAAATGTTTCACTGTCCATCATATTTCCTACGATATCTTCCTATTCTCAGCATTAATTTTAATCACCTCTACCAATCGACAATCTATTCCAAATTTATTTTAAACTCTTACAGAAAAAAATCTTCCAATGTTTTCAACATCAATTTTCAACTTGTTGATATTAATTGGCATTCAAATCCTTCGGTTATATAACAAGAAGAACAATAAATGCAACGAGCGTCGAATCATCGAACGATGATACGATCTCCTCGCTATGGAAGATGGAGGTTGACCGCGAAGCGTTGTATCGAGGATAATTTCATTTGCCGCGCGTGAGGACATAGTGGCGGCGCTCGTTAAAGCGGGAAAAATTGAAAGACGGCCGTTAGCCGTGGCCAGAGGTAAATTGCTTTTTCTCTCTGTCCACCTTTGGGTTCCTCCGCCACAAGGAGACCCCTTTCTTTCTCCCTCCCCCCTCCCCCCTATTCTTTTTTTTCGCCCACGAGACCCGTTCACGACTCGTTCGAGAGCGCAAGCCCGCGAAGTCCTGGATCGATTCTCGGCTCAGCAGGAGGCTCCTCCTACTATGACGGCCATCTTGCGACCGGCACCGGTCTCACTATATCACATCACACTTCACTGAATCCAGCTTGCATACTTAGCTGGTCAGCCATGCGATCGCACCCCGACTTTCGTCCCTCTTTAATGCGAGTATAACGATGATGAGTATTTTGGGGGGAGATTTGGGGATTCTCGTTTAATTTGAAAAACTTTTTCGATCGTGCGATTGGCGTGGTGCTAAGGGACTTAGATAATTTTTAGAAATTTAGCGGTGGTGGAAATGGTTAAAGGATTTTCACGATGAGGTTGTGATTGATTTTTGATTTCGAGTTTGGAGAATTGTTTTAGGTTTTGATAAGAAATTTTGGGGAGGTTATATTAATTTACAAAGAATCGACGATCAATCGATAATATATGCATGATGTTATTATTATTGAGATTCAAGATATTATATTATAGAGAGTTATTAATTCATCATGTTTTAAATTAACGTTGTAATTATCGAAAGGAATCTTCTGTGAGAATTTGAAGAAAGAGAAGAAATTTCATAAAAGTATAATTTATTTATGTTCTCATTACAGGATTTACGGTTGAGATAATTTCATAAAAAATAGCTTCCTTTTAATGAATATTTTTTGTATAGATAGAATGGGCTCTTGAAACACGAGTATTAAACTGCTTATCTTTGCAGCGAATTATAACACGAATATGTGTTGAAAATGATTCATTATATCGCTCAATCTCCTAATAAGGTGTATAAATTTAATAAAAATATTCAAATATGTATTTTTATTCTTTTAAATAAACGATAAATTATGCAAATACAATTTGAACTGTTTGAAAAAAGAAATGCATATATTATTACAATCAAATCATCAAAAGGATAATTCCAATAATCGTAATTTCTTATAGTTTAAAATATCATTTCGCATTTCAAACTGTCTTTCGAACGAATAATTCCAACTCCAATCATTATCAATAACATTGTATAAAATTGTTACATCGAATATTTCATATAATCACAAAAAATTTCTTTATTCTTGCAGGTGCTCAAGTACTGCGATCATCTGCACGGAAAATGGTACTTCTCGGAGGTGCGCGCGATATTCTCGCGGCGATATCTGCTCCAGAACGTCGCCATCGAGATATTCCTGGCCAGCCGAAGTAAGTCGTGCGATTCTCCTCGTTCGTTCTCTTGAAAGGGGGCGGCGGCCCCTTTGCAGAAAGGGGGCGCGCATTCCGTTTCTTGCTACGGCCGACCCGTGCGTTATTTCACACGGCGTGATCTAATCCGGCAAAATGGAAATGGAATCCGGAGCTCGTCGCGAGGTGTGCGACCCCCTTTGCTTTTTTACGCGATAAATATTTGGACCGCGTTACGGTATCTGTTTTTTCGCCGCCGATTTATCAACCAATGCCTGCCTACACCTGCTGCCCCTTTCTTTCTCCTCTAGTATTCTTCGTCCGGATAAAAAATGCATAAAATATCTCCCCCCTCCTCCAATTCGTTACGGCGCATGTTTCGAGGAAGCTGTGCAAGTAAAAATTTGAAACTGCAGGATGATTTACTCGGTTTTTGAAAGATTCGATGCGTTGAAAAATTTACTTTACACGTAATTTGCATCTTTGGATTAAACGAATTCGATATCTAATAATCTTTCTGATATATTCTGGATCTTAGAATTTTAACTTTTTTTACAAATTTTTAAGAAATTCACGATAATGTTATACATCGAGCTCCACGTACATTTACTAGAAAACAGTTTGGAGTTTATTAGAATTTATCGGAACTTATTAAGCTTAGAAATAATTAAAATTCTTTAACCAATTTGTTCACGTGAGAAAGCGAATCTGCTGCATCTGCAGAACACGAACAGAAACAAAAGGAGAAATATCACACGGGATAGGAGAGGCTTCGTTATCTCGATTTCATAGCGAGGTGTTAAAACATTCCACGAGGATGGCGTAACATCGTGGCGTTTCTCTTGAAATATAGTTGTCGTTCCCTCGAATCGTAGGGTTCGTTGGTAATGCGCGTATTTCGAACAAACGCGCTGTCGTAGGAATTGTCGGTATACCTGAGACCTCGGTCGGATCCCGCAATCCCGCTGATTATTTTTCTCCTGGCCGCAGATAAATTTCATCTCTGGACATTCTCCGATTCTAATCTGATATCCTCCCCTCCTTAACTTTCGATGAACCGGCGGAATGTCATTCGTGTGGTGGTTCGTAGTTCGTAGAAAAATAAGTGGAAACTTATTCACATAACGAACCTGGGATCGTAGGATCGTCATTATTAACACCATCATCGAGAATTATGAATTTTGAATTAACGATTAAAGTTTACTAACTCTCGTTGGACATTAATAATTGATAAAGAAAGGAATAATCCGTTATTGAAATTAATTTTAATTGATCCACGTGGCATAATATTCGTATTAGAATCCTCATCGGTGATCATGTTTAACGTCATAAAAAGCGTTCCGTTTGATAAACACGTTCAACGTTTTAACTCTTTTACGTATACAGCATATATATTCCACTTAACAACCATCATGTAAATTTCGTTCCATTCACTATTTTCCTTTACGAGAGGAGGCACGCCTCGAGACGTATTCATTTGTCGGAACACGTTAATTCGCGGAACGGCCGAGTACCTAGAACCAGAAGTTAAGACCCACCGAGTGAGAGGCTCGCTATTCATATAACTAAGAAACGGGGTCAGGAAATTCTTTGATTTCGCGCGTCTCTACGTGATCGTGCCTTTTATTACACTTCTTCGTTGATTAAGACCGACTCCGTGTATCCCAGTCCTTTATTCGAAGTTACATAAATTACCGGCAAGTATTTATGGTAACTGTCTCTTTGCACGCCACCCTTTGAACTCCCGAGGGAGTCTCGGCGATGCTATTAAAGCCGTGAAATTAAGTCCATCGCTCCCCTTCCCTCCCCTTTTCATATTTTCACGTTCGAGCCCAACCACGTTCTAAATGCGTTCTAAACCGTGCTCCAGCCTTGAGCCAACGTTTCGATGAATTATACTCTGCGATTCGACAGAAATATAGTAACATGTATCGTAGCAGATACGTCTACGTAGGTGGATTTGTTCAATTTATGGAATAGACGGTGGGATAGGATCTCTTCGATCGAAGGAAACAAGGAACACACGTGAATGCGAATATCTCTATTATTCGTTTAAAAATTTTCTATAATTTTTTAATCTCAATGTTTCAATAATCAATACAGAGGAATCTTGCGCTACTCGATAATTATAATATTTTATACGACGAGAGATAATGATTTCTAGACTTTCAATTCAGTCTTAGAGCAAAATTAAATTATTACAGCTTCCTGTCCAGAAACGTATCAAATCGATGATAATATCTAGGGTAATACGCAATAAGTTTCCCATTCTCTTCTTTTCCAATCCCATTACGACTCTCTCTCCCACTCATCTTTAACTGAAAACTCCAAGGATCGCTCGTTTCTCTCCCGACCATGCATCATCCCGGCCTAATTCGTAGAAGGCAATCAGCCAACGACACTCGGCGGACAATTCCTTATGAGCCATTCCCCCTATGAGCACAAGAACGATCCCCGCCAGAGCGATGCGTGCAAGAAACGGCGTCCTTGCCCGTCATCCGCCATTCCGTCCAACGATTGACACACGGCCCGTCAACCGTGGATTGGCACCGCTTATAATCCGCACTTTAACGCCTTTTTGCCCGCAGCCTCGATCCTGTTCGCGTTCCCGGACCAGGCGACGGTGAAAAAGGTGATCAAGGCGCTACCGCGGGTCGGCGTTGGCATCAAATACGGGATTCCGCAGACTAGGTAAGGAAAAGGAAGGCCGCAACACAGGAGTCTCTCATTTCTTTCTACCCATCCGTGGGATTTCGCTCGCGATCCGCCTCTGGATCTTCTTTACGATCCTTTCTTGCACTTGGATGAAATCAGATGAAATCGATGGATAATCGATGGATAAGAATATTGAGAAATCTTTGATCCGGATCGATCGAATCGACGTCCCGTGATGTTAATGCTTTCTTCTCGACTACCGATCATTCGAGATGAGATCTCCTTCGAAAGTAACAAGCGTGTCCGTTGATTTATGGAAAGTATAAAAAATTCTTTATATCCAAGAAACTGCTTCGAGTCCCTTATAAAGTATTCAACTTATCTTTTCTACCTAGTATTACCATGAATATTTCCTTTTACAATTTTTCAATATGATAGAATTTCATATCCAGATGAATGAAATTTGGTCGAGCAAAGTGTCCAAAGATATTCCGTTGATCAAGTGGCTAACTGGTAACGTTTCAATCCAATATTACACGTGAACGTTGTAAATTTTGTTATAACCGACAACTGGAACGGTTGATTAAAATCGACAGAGCAGAGAGTCGGCTCGATTCGTCGAAGTGGTCACGGATTCTGGGATTCTCATCGATTGTCTCTCACGGGACCGAAGAAGGTACAGAATCCAACTCCGATACCAATACCCTCGCAAGTTTCGAGAGGAGGACAGGCGGCGAGAACAGAGGTTCGCGTATCCGCGCTTCGATCCATCCATTAAAATGTTCCTATACACGAGGCAGAGAGAAATAGGATGGGGGGAAAGAGAACCGACGAGAAGGATACGACGGCCATAAATATATACGGAGGCCGAGTCGGACGTCTGATCCGAGGGAGATTCCTGACCAACAAAAATAATCCGCCGGTATATAAGACGTGCATCCGCGTCGTGACTCTGTACCACGCTCGCGTTCCCGAGAAATAAATGCGTTTCCATTCGAAAAATTGCGTGACGAACAAAAAGGAAAGAGAGAGGGAAAGAGAAAGAAAAAGAGGATGAATTTTTATTTAGATAATCCGAATTCTTTTGGTTCGAAGCTGGAAAAATTAGAACTGAGAAATGCGTTTCTATTCGAAAAATATAAAATAAGAAGAGAGCGAAGCAGTAAAAATTACGAATAATAGTTTTTTTTTTTAATTTGAGAATTGGTTTTTGAAAAAAATACGTTTGAAATTTTTTTCATTAAGGATTTGTGAATTTTCAAAGTTTCTCTCAGAGCTTCGAACGATTGTTTTACTTTTTCGTGCATCGAAAAAAACGCGCGATTCATTATTCTACGTTTTGACGAAAAATTCTTATAGTTCCGCGAAATTTGTTGACGATGCACGCAACGCCAGAATTTATACATCCGGCTACGGTCAGATGGTTTCCTCCTTTAATGTCATCCACTGTATATCGTCCATTAAAGTCTCTCGTATAAATCCTAAATCAGCGATGCCCGTGTTCGTAAAACGCGCTCGCTGAATTTTATGGCGCGAACGTAAAGCAACAGGACTCGCGTAACAGCTTTCACTGAATTCATGTCGATTGTCCTCACAATTGGTTCATGAGGCTTGATTGCAATTATCTTTTGACAATTTTTTAGTCGAGCTCGCTTATTTTTTCCCGATTGACACCATCTTTGTATTACGATACGAATTTATACAGAAATTGTGGATTGAAACTAAAAATGACGTAGAACATTGAAAAAGGGAAGAAAGTAAAATATAATAATCCAAATTTATGAATCCAAGATTATTTACAAATTCTAGATTTATAAACGTGAAACTCATTCTTGTTATATATATATCTTTAACATATTTCATAATATTTATCATTAAAATTACGATTATAATCAATTCATAAATATTAATTAAATTAATCGATTAGAGATATTCTCACTATATATATAATAAATTACGATTAAGAATTCTTGTAATTCTCAATATCACGATACATTTAATATATCAAGAAAATTTTATGAAAATACTCGATATTTACTCGTATTTATGAACAAATTTATCATAAAAAATATTTATTATTGCAGACTTTTATAACAATTTTTAAATCGAAATTGAGGACGACTGAATTGTATCAATCGTATATTTGCAATTTCGATGAATCGATAAAATGAACAGATATTAATTTATTCGTCGTATCAGCGTTAAAATCGTAAATAAGTCGTTATATATCGATCTCGACATCATTTGCACGATGACTAAATCAATAATAATCGGACGTAATAAGACAATAACGTGTAATTGATGATTTGATTCAAAATTTTTATCAGTAGAATTAATTATTAAGAATTGGCACGATTTTAATTAATACATTTCTTCTTTAATAAAGTGAATCAACATAAACGTTGTTCTTGCAGAAGAGCATCAATGATGTCGCCCAGACAATTAATGAGGAGCTCCAATATGACGCAGAAGTGGCAGCGAAGAGAAATATCGAATTTCGAGTATCTCATGTTCTTGAATACCATTGCTGGTAAGTAAAAATTCGTTCAAATTTCTTCCCATTCGCTTATCGATCTTGATAATTTTTAAACCAAGAAATTAAATTTAAGATAAAAAAATTCGTGTTCCATATACATTCTCATAAATATTACATCTCTTATCATGAAAGCATTATCATTTATAGTTACACCGAATTTTGTATTACTTAATATGTCATTCTACATTTAAACCATATTTATCAATATCATCCATAATTTTTTATTATAAAATTAAAGCATCTTTCCATCAATATTCAATATCTTATTTCACATGTATTTCGCCAAAAGTATAATATATCCTCTTTCTTCTTAATAACGAAACAACAAAACAACTTATAATTAATCATACGATAACTTCAAAATGTTCCGCAAAACCATATCTTCCACATCTTTTCTCTTCGCAACAATAACGATGTCCAAAAGAGGGTTGTACGACGGGTAAAAAATCATATCGGCTTACGATTTGCGGAAAGAAAATGCGATGTCTGCGGATGGTCGATCGTCGCCGCGTTACAGAGCGAGCTAGAACGAGACAGACGGGGTCGAAGACGGGGCAAAGCGAGAGGGGAACATCTATGGCCGCACACGGCCGGATGGAATCTGTCGCGGCGTATTAGGGATGTTCTCAATCAGCTCGGTGTTCCGTTAGCCACCCCATACGTAGTAATCCCCGTCTCGTGGGCCCCGGTAATCCTCTCCCGAGGGACCGTCGTCGTTCTTCGCTCTTCCCCACGCGGAATGAGAGTCCGTACCTTTGTTTCTTCGTCGGTTTAATATCGACCGCCCCTTTTGTGCGCTCGAATCGCGGGCTAAATCACGAAACTCGAGACGTTGGACCCCTTACCTTCTTTTCTTTCTTTTTCCACTGGATCACATTGATCACCCGTTTCGATGGATTTTAAAAAAACGTTGCAGAGGGCGTGGTGTGATGTTTGGTGTTTCGTTTGGGAAGGGTGGAGTAGCCTGAGGATACTGTCGCGTTTAGGGGTGGGAAAGTATCAGTAATTGGAGGAGTTGGGTTTCTGTGCAATTAATTATGATTAAAAAAAAGGAAGAGAGAATAGGATTCGAAGAGTTTTCTTCCGATTACGGAAGGAAATAACTATTCGTTGCAAATATTTCCAAATCTATTTACGAATTTCTTACAAATTAAAAATAAATTTTAAATTCCAGGATACCGATTCTATCCATATATGCACGAAAAATCTTCCAAATCAGTATCGCCTAAAAAGAAGATGATCCCTTCTGATATATAAACTGGTATATCCATAATCTTGGCCACGAACTCGCATTCACGATTGTAAAATTGTCCTCTTAATGACAAAGATCATCACCACAGACGCGTAATTATTCGCATGGATCGACGAGAGACGCCGCAGGCGCGTATATCCGGATGTATTTTACGAGCGTTATATATTAATTGCGCGAATAAATAGATCGTCGATGGTGCAACGATCTTTGGAAGAGACGAGGAGGCGGAGGACGCAATTGGGCAAGGCCCGGCGGGATACACGTTGCGAAAACGAACCGGTCCTCAGGCTCCCGCATCGCGATCCGCTTGTTTATTTGCTCTCGGTCGCATCGGTTTATTAAAAATTAATGACAGTAGGGCCGATGTAAATATGATAGGCTGCGTGTCCTGATGCGAGTCGGTTCGCGTGGGTGTACGCAACGCCGCCACCGGGTCCATCGGCGTTCTCTCCGATGGGAAGAGTTTCTTTAATTAATTGTTCGCTTCAGAATTTTTTTTTCTCTTCCTTTCTTTTTTCTTTCTTTTTTTAATTCGTTTGTACAGATGAGAGGAGAGTTTAATAAGGGCGTTGGATAATGCGAGGTTAGGCGGAGGTGTTGCGGGGATTTTGAGATAGGAGGGGCTCTGGAAGAAAAAGTATGAAGAATTTTTTAGTTTCTGAGATTTACGAGTGACATAAAAAAGGTTTAAATTATTTCGATTGATATTTTAATACGCGTGTATGAGCAGAATTTTTGGTGATTCTAGTAAAGAAGAAACACGAATTTTTAGTTTTCGAGATTTATGAGTGATATGTTTAAATTATTTTGATTGATTTTTCTACGTAAATAAATAAAAAGAAAGTTTTTTCTTTTATATTTTATATTCCTAATTCATGTTATATTCTTATTCGTACTTCAGAAAATAAACAAGTATGTAAAATATTTTTTTTTCTTGCATCAGTCTGAAAATATATATTCCTTGAGTCTCGATCGAACAATAGGTAGTTACGATTGTATCGTTTAAATTTTGCATTGGAAGTAACGGACGTTCACGTTGGTGGAATGCATGTTCGAAGGTTTCAGGTTTCTCGAGGATTGTACCTACTTTCCGTTTATGTATCCGCGGTATTTATACTTGTTTTAATCGTCCATTTGTTGCGGGACGAGAAAACCTTCTTCGAATAACCACAATGTATTGATTCTTATAGTTATAGCAATTGGATTGGATTTCTTACGAAGATTCTCGTGTTTTGGCAAAGTAAAAATATTTAAATAATTACAAAAAATTAAATTATTAATAAATATACTTGTATCGTTCGTTTTGATTATATTTAAAAAAAGCATAATTTTTACTTTAATTTAACTCACTATTGTACTATTCTATGACGAAATTTAAAAAAAATTAATAAACAATTTTGATCATGTAGGAACTATATACTGATAATTAAATATCATTCTTTAAGAAAATTAAAAAAATTAGAAATATTTAACTCGCTCTATGATCCGACTCAAATCTTGAATACTTCGATAAGAAAATCCTCCTCCGCAAATCAGACGCAACGAGCGTAACGAGTCGAGTAATCTTAGGCCTGGAAAACATTTCGCAGGACTTCCTGCCAATTTTTCTCCCGGAGATCCGCGTCCCTTTAAATCACACGTCGAGTGGCGAGTTAAAAACGAGGCTCTCTCGTCGTCGCGGCCACCACCACTTATTATAACGTTGTCCCGTTGGCGGAGGGTTAGGTAAAAAAGCAAGGGCTGAGGGATGGCGGGGAGGACGAGGGCGCGCGTGTCGCGGGCATTCCGGTGTCGGGAAGAGTTCTGAGAGCGCTCACTCACCGCGACGCTACCATTAATAATCACTTTGATGCATAACGGCCTTACTATTATTTACGTCCAACCGACGGTCGTGCAGCGTCACGATTTACGACGCATTGTAGCCGAGGCTTGTGCGCGCCGACTCCGCCGACGAGTCTCTCTCTCCTTTCTTCCTTCCTTCCTTCCTTCCTTCCCCCTTCCACTTTTCGCTCGCTCGTCCTTTTGCTCGCGCTCGCGAGTGTACTCGACTCGAGCTCTTAGGAATTCTCTTTTCGAATTCTAATTATTCTTGTTCATACGTTGGGATCACGTGTAGCGTTTCTCTCAGAGAGATTATTAAAAAAAAGATCCTTGATTGTTGGAAACAAATGGAGCAATATTGAACTGCAAATTTAGATTTTCTTTTTCTATCTTATCTTAAGTAATAAGATTTCGTTCTTTAATAAATAATACTGTACTAACTCGAAATTTAATCCGTATCAAAATTGAATATTAAAGTTATTTTAAATAAAAAGTTTATGTACTATATTGTAATTATTCTTGATGCTTTAATAATAAATTATCGAAGCAATTTTAGTTTTAACCCCTCATAATTTCGCTTGAATCTAATATACATGTGTATATACTATATTTCTCTCTATACTTCCGAGAACACGCGTATCAACGCGGAAAGAAGAGAAATGATCAAAACAAAAGAAATTCTGATCGATGAGGAAGATAATGTTCACGCCGCGGATGTCGACAGGCAAAGAGCAAGTAAATCAAGCGGAACGAAGTAGCGCGAATTAAACGTTTGTAAACGATCCGACACGAAGAGGGGAGGGTGGCGGTAATAGTAGACTTCGGCTGACAAACTTGCTGACGGGTTTTAATTAGCGACAGGGGAGGAGATTAGACGAAGTCAAGCTTGCAGCCGCGCTGCCGTCACTAATGCATCTTGGAACGGGATTTTAAAAGGAGGGGGTGGAAGAGCGAGGCCTCTCCAGAAGTGACAATTTCAGGAACGATTAGCCGTCACGGCCTGAGTTATGCGCTTACTAAACGGAGCACCTCGTACCCCAATGAACGGAACCGTCGTCCCATGCATTTCGTAAAAATAGAATTAGAGGGAGTATATGCATCCATTCTATCCTCCTCTTTTTATCGTTCGTTATGGCGCGAGGGTGGCGCGAGGGAAGAAGAGTGACCGGGGCAAAAAAAATTAGGCCGGTGATTATGCGCGTTAAAAGGAAGGGCCCAACGACTCCTTGTTTATTTTTGGCATCGTTTAAACGAGGAATTTCGGTTTTTGCTACGGGATGGATGGATCTCTGTGATACGTTACATCGTAAATGATGTTTAAATCATTTCAGCGGGGGTTTATTATTATTGTTTCTTGAATTTTTGCTTTATATTTGAATTTACATTATATTGGTTTATGGTTAAGGTATTGGCTTATTGTAAAGGTAGGAAAAATGGTGGTTTTCTTGTAGGAAAATTTTTGTACGCTTAGAATATGTTAAGCTATCAAACAAAAAGAGCGAATTGAAGTAATTAATTAATTAGAGTAAGGGGACGATAAAGTTAAGTACGAGTTTTACGTTTCAGGACGAACTTATAACGATTTGAACCAGTATCCGGTGTTCCCTTGGGTGTTGACTAATTACGAGACGAAGGAGCTCGATCTCAGTCTGCCTAGCAACTATCGTGATTTGTCAAAGGTAGAAAATACATGTGTGTTATGAGAATATATAATGCCTGTAATCGTGAATTAAATTTTTTCGTATTTTCTTTTCTTTTCAGCCAATTGGCGCGTTGAACCCAAGCAGAAGAGCTTACTTCGAGGAACGCTTTCAAAGTTGGGAGCACGACAGTATACCGCCGTTCCACTATGGCACGCATTATTCTACAGCTGCTTTTGTTCTGAACTGGATGATACGCGTGGTAAGTTGTCATTAATATTTATTTTTAGTTCCTCTATTATCATCATTTCTTACCACTGTTTCTTACACTAACGTTTATTTCAAACAACACTTATCCCACTCTCTACACGTGTAAAATTCTCTTAACAAATCTCGTAAAGTTACAGCTTTAATTCGATATTTTGTAAATAGATCTCAAGTCTATTCGATTGAACAAACATTCAACACGAGATATCTCAACGAGATCATTGATTCTCCAAGTCGTATTCTATTTCAGAAACTTGACCAGAATCGTAAATTTCCAACCACGCACATCCAGTAGTATCCTACACACTAATTTGGAGGCGTTGGAACGCCCTCTAGCCCGCCTTCCAGTTAAATATACGTATATATCTTCCCTTTTAAAAATTCATTCAAAAATATATCCCTTACTAATTTATCGTCTCAATTTTTCTCACCAATTACAATCAAAAAATTAAAATAACTTCTTTATTATTACGAGTAGTAAGCGGTATAAAATAAGAAAAATAAATAAATAAATAAAAAAAGGACAAATAAAAATAACCATATTTACCATCGTAATTTCGTTTATCGCTATTTCTAGTACATATATACAATCCACTTCATGTCCCCCATGATAGTTATTGCGCGCGTTAGCTCGCGACACACTCGCACAGCGATCAAATCTCGCTGTAAATGACGAAGGTCCGCACGCAGGCAACCACGATTTCCAACCATTTACATACAAATCGTCAATAAGCGGTTTTACTGTTGTTTCACTGTGGCGAGGCACCCTGCTGTTCCATCCGCAAGGATACGCCACATCGTAAACAATTTATTGCTTTATAACTGCATCGCTTCTTGTCAGTTTGGGGGCCTCGATTTCCACGAGCGTCGAGATACAGCGGGCTCCGAGGCTGGGACCGCTCATTTCTTCGATCATTGTAAACGTTGGAGGCAAAACTTGTCGAAAATCTCGTTCGTCGACAACAGCTGTAAATCACGACTGTATCTTCGACGCCTACGCGTGAAACTCGCGGTGATCGCAGGGGGGTCCTCTGTTAACATTCATCAGGCTGTCAGTGGAATGGACGACTGACGGATAGGACTTTGAGGGCGAAACCATATAACAATATAGCCTCTCATTGACGGTAGTCTATCCGCGTGATGGTTTAAGTATTTTTTGTTTTGTCGTGCGTGGAAAGATAGATTTAGAATTTTTCTTTTTTTATTTTTAAGAAATTTTCATTATTTATCCCGAAAAAATTTTAATGCTCGAATTGAATAAAGTTTTTGCTCGTTTCGTTTGTTTTTACTCGATTAAAATTTAAAAATCCAACTGGAATTTTAAGTGTCAAAAATTATGGGACATCCAATGGATATCATGGTCGATAAAAATATATTATTACGATATTTTTTAATGTTTCAGGAACCGATGACAACGATGTTCCTCGCGCTCCAAGGCGGGAAATTCGATCATCCGAATCGATTGTTCTCCTCGATCGCTCTCTCTTGGAAGAATTGCCAACGTGATACTTCAGATGTCAAGGTTTGTTTTTTTCTTACTTGTGAATTTTTCCAATAATGTTTTTGAATTTTATTTCAATAAAAATTTTCGAATTACTTTTACAGGAGTTGATCCCAGAGTTCTTCTTCCTACCGGAGATGCTGGTGAACAGCAATCGATATCGCTTGGGCAGACAAGAAGATGGCAGCGTAGTCGGCGACGTCGAGTTACCTCCGTGGGCATCGTCCCCGGAGGAATTTATACGAATTAATCGAATGGTACTGAAGATTCATATCTCTCATAAACACATTTTGATAAAACGATTCGTACTTTTTTTACAATTCTAATTTACACAGGCTCTCGAGTCGGAGTTCGTGTCCTGTCAATTACACCAATGGATCGATTTAATATTCGGCTACAAGCAAAAAGGTAAAGACAGATCAAAATTTTTATATGCACAATAAGAAATAATAAATTTTTTCACACCAACTTTCTTCGTGCTTAGACTACGAATTTGTTAATTACAATTTTAACAAACCATTAAAGAAATGAAGCTTACAACAGAGATTTATCTTCAAATATTCAAATGACATAACATTTTCCATTTTCTTTTTACATATAACCTATAGATTCTCCTATACTTAAATTTTTCATAAATGCATAAACGATCTCACTCTATTTGCTCTAAAATCCAACGTTGCTATAAATACAACTATAATAAAACTTCAAACCAAGAGCTGGAATTATATATATATTCGAACGAAGAAAAAGAAGAAGAAGAAAAAAGATGGATAAGACATGGAACATAATTCAAATCTCTACAAAGCCACACAAAATCCCAGTGACATTAATCTTGCCGCGTAAAGCTGTGCGGCCGAATCGACACGACATCCGCACAATGGAGCGAACGGTAGGCAAGGCCCGGGTGTTGGGACATGCGTGGTCGAGTCAAATTAGATTTCCACCGATGGTAATTGCCGGTGGCGCCTCTATATCCGGCGCTTCCCCGAACACGGCAAGGAGACGGTGAGCGGGTGCCGGCGCTCGCCGCGCGTATGGAAGAAATTAGTTTTTAGTTAGCTTCCTCCCGGTCTTGTCCCAACCAATTAGGCACGTGTGCACGCCGCGACAATGCGTGCCACCCCTAATACGCAACACGTTTACGGTTGGTCGCACGAGAGCACCGGGCAACCGGAAATACCGGCCACGAGCAATCGGCAGCGCCTCTCAGAGATCGAGCGTGCGTTTGGCGTTTAAAATTAAATTTAACCACGGTCCAATCGATCTCCAATTTGATTTGATTTGATTTGTTTCGCAATTTCAAGAATAAGTTAAATTGTATCTTGATCGATTTAGTCTCAATTTTTCTTTTTTTTTTTCTTGAAGGAATATTTGTTCCTTTATATTTATACATATTTATACAAATTATTCATCAAGCTTTGAGTTTTGTCCAGAAATGGGATTATATAAATTAATTTGGGTTAATTTTCTTTTAAATTAATTTATTTTTGAATTCTTTCCTTTTAAAGAATGTTTGCTTCTTTGTATTCTTTATACTTGTACACAAATTATTAATCAAACCTCGAGTTTAGTTTGTAAGTTTTATCGAGAAATGGGAGATAATATAAATTAATTTGAGTTAAGAAATTTGTTGTTATGAATAAAAAATTTTCAGGTCCAGAAGCGGTTCGTGCAACGAATGTATTCTATTACTTAACTTACGAGGGTAGCGTGGATTTGGATACGATAACTGATCCAGTTATGAGGGAAGCCATAGAGAATCAAATACGGAACTTCGGTCAAACACCCTCGCAGCTTTTAATGGAACCACATCCTCCGCGAAGTTCAGCGATGCATTTGGTAAATAATAACGTTCATGTCACGATACATCATGCTTTTCGATAGTCGAATCATTTTTTTTTAGTGTTTCGTAGAGCTGTGTAATACGAAGAGTGTGCAATGTATTCGTAGGTAATCCGTTTAGAGAAAAGGAGAGAAGGGAGATGTACATGGGTTGGATTAACAAATTAATAATAAGGATGCGAATACTTGAAAATATTCTGTTAGTTCTAGAACGATAGATACTAATCCATAGAAGGAATAATCGGGTTAGATTTTATTAATTTTATATATCACGTCATACTAATCTTTATATATAAATCATTATCTTCTAATTTTTATTTTTTTATTAAATAACTTTGCATCGAAGCATACTTTTCATTTGAAATATATTTCATAATCATCTATCATATTTTAATGTTATTTTTATTAGTTTAAACAAATTTAGACACGCTTTGTTTCATCATTATGTGTCAATTAAACTCATGGCTTTTACTAAAAAACGATTCATCGATCTAGAAATTTAAGAATGTTAAGAGAAAAGGAATAATCTTTTTTCTCAATGTCTTTAAAATACGATTGTTTAATATTTAGAATTATTAATTATATATATATATGTATTAATTTATCTTTTAATGTATATCTTTAAATTTATCTTTCACGTTACGGAGCTTTTCGGGTTTACGAACAGTGATTTGCTTTGAAAAAAAGCAAACGCTATACTAAACAGAATAATTAAATTCCATCCTTCTTTACATTTCTAACCAAGACATCCTCAAATCATCGAACGAGTTACCTTAATATTTACCTACAGAGAAATACAATGCACGCTTTTCTTTCTGTTCAATCTATTCCGAACGAGAAGATTACCCCAAAGTTTGACAAGACGTTGCCACCCGTTTTGCAGTCGCCGATGATGTTTTCGAGTATCCCAGACGACATCTGCATGACCATCAAGTTCCCATCCAACTCGCCGATTTGTCATATATCGGCAAACACTTATCCTCAACTACCCTTACCATCCGTCGTTACAGTCACTACTGGACAGCAATTCGCTGTCAACAGATGGAACACGAATTACGCGGGTATTTATCTTAATTTTATTCTCGTTCGAAAATAAATCTGATCGATTAACACGAAGATATATACTTGTCTAGCATCTGTACAATCGCCGAGTTACGCGGATACTCCGCAAGCGCAAGCTGCTAATCAACCATTGTCCATGGATCCAGTTCTATGTAAGTAAAACGAAGAATAGTGGAATAGTTTCTTTTTGTGAGAAATTGTTTGTCACAAGATGATCGTCGTTAATTGTTGTTACAGCTCAAGCAGCGAACAGTTCGAATCCCACCCTGCGTCGCCACTTGGGTGACAATTTCAGTCAGAAGCTTAAGATACGAAGTAATTGCTTCGTCACCACTGTGGACAGCAGATTCTTGGTTGCTTGTGGTTTCTGGGACAACAGCTTCCGTGTATTCTCTACCGAAACTGGTAATCAGATTCGTAGATTCACGAAAGATAAAAATTACGAAGAAATTTAACAGGAAGATCATCTCTCTTTTTCAGCAAAAATTGTACAAATAGTGTTCGGCCATTATGGAGTTGTCACGTGTTTGTCACGCAGCGAATGCAACATCACGTCTGATTGTTACATAGCATCGGGAAGTGCCGATTGCACTGTTCTGTTGTGGCACTGGAATGCCAGAACGCAGACGATCGTCGGCGAGGGTGAGGCACCAGCGCCTAGAGCGACCCTTACAGGACACGAGCAACCTGTAACTGCAGTCGTTATTTCCGCTGAACTGGGCTTGGTCGTTTCTGGATCTTATTGTAATTACGATTCTTCAATTTAACAATAATAGAAATATTTTAGATTATTAATTTCATCCTACATTTTCTTTCCAGATGGACCAGTTCTTGTACACACGACCTTTGGCGATCTTCTGAGATCGCTGGAAGCACCAAATGGATTTTCTTCGCCAGAAAATATCGCCATGTCACGGGAAGGTGTTATCGTTGTGAATTACGAACGTGGACACATAGCAGCGTTCACCATAAATGGGAAACGGCTTCGCCACGAGTCTCATAACGATAATCTTCAAGTAAATTCCTATAATATCATATGAAGATAAATATATACGTATATATTTTAAATTCAAACAAATATTAATTATTTTACGTTTTCATTTTTTTCAGTGTCTACTTCTAAGCAGAGACGGCGAGTACTTAATGACAGGTGGTGATAAACGAATCGTGGAAGTTTGGAGGACGTTCAATCTCGCTCTCCTCTATGCGTTCCCAGCCTGCGAAAGCAGTGTCCGTTCTCTGGCACTTTCGCATGATCAGAAGTAAGAGTGATTAAACACCTGCTTCGTCTTTCATTCATTCAAAAAGAAAAAAAAAATTATCATAAATCAAAAAAGTTATTTCAAAAGTTTGTTCGCATCTTCTTTTCCGTTCAAGAGTTGATAAAAACAAATACTATTATTCGTTGATCACAATTCGTTTGATACTAACGTTTAACATCTTGTTGCAGATTTCTGTTGGCTGGCTTGGCAAATGGATCGATCGTGATCTTCCATATCGATTTCAACAGATGGCACCACGAATTCCAGCAACGCTACTGAGACTGCTTCGCGTACGTCTAGCAAAGTCGAACGAGGCACGAACGCGGTTCATCTGTCGTTCGTCTTCCTTGCCCAACATCGACAGATTTCTCTCGGTCTCGGTGGACGGGTCGTAACGGTAACATCCATTTAAAAGTCAGGTCTCGCAACATCCGATCGCGTGTACAATACCATTCAAACAGATCAACGATTCGATCGTGACGTGTCGAAGAAAAACGCGCCGTGCAATAAACAGCAGAGGATTGGACGAAGCGTTTGGTCGTTAGTTTTTCGAATGAGAAGCGATGATGAACTCACGAGGAGTGTTTACAGATAGGAGCAACGAGCAACGACGCTTTCGTAATCGTTTAATAAGAATCGAGTAGTGGGCGCAGAGAACAGTAGTCGCCGTGCAGCAGGTATACTCACTCAGATGTATTAAATATTCAGCGTTTTAGCAATAAACGGGACGGGGGAAAAAAAGAAAAAAATAAAAATAATAATAATAATTAATAATTCGCTTTCTTCGCGACTCTTCTGGGAGAGAATATTCGAGTGCTTCCGCGCGATGCAGGCGCACGAAGTTTCGGGGGAACTGGCCAAGCTCGGGGCCCGCTCGTTTGACTGAGCGCGATTCTCGATTCCGATGCTCGAGCTTTCTAGCCATGCGAAATAACCGAGAGAGAGAAAGAAGAAAGAATTAAATAAAAAATAAAAGAGAACAGAAAATTCACAAAAACTAATTAAAAACGAAGTGTAATCATTCTCCATCTCTCTCTCTCTCTATCTCTCTCTCGAACCGCTAGTCAATTACGAACACAATTCGAATCTATCTGTATCGCTTGAGAGAATACTCGAAGACCGATTCTCCTCGACTCGCCCCGTTCGAGGAACGAGCGAACTCTTCTAACCGTGATCAGAATATCCTCGAAAGCGATCAAATCGGGCTCGCGACGAACAAAATCGCGAACAATCTCTCTGCGTGGTATGCCGTGGCCATGTTTAAATTTCCTCCACCGAGGAAATTCACGCGTGTGGTTTGTACCGGGGCCCGGTGACTCGTGTCTAGCGCTAGCAACGTCCCGTGTGTAAATACGAAATTATCTCTACGACGTATAAATATACATATACAGAAACAAAAAAGAATATATTATATATATAATATATAATATATTATATATATATATAAAATATCTATACATGCACGCGTAATTCCGTGCTAGGGTGTCGAGCGAATGAGCGACAGATGAGAGAGAGAGAGAAAAAGAGAGAGAAAGAGAGAGAGAGAGAGAGAGGAAGAGAGAGAGAGAGAGGGGGGAGAGAAAGAGAGAATTTCCGCGCTAATAACGTCGTAATTGCTGCTCGTGATAAATGAGACACTTTTTGGCTAAGCACACTTTAATAAATTTCGGTTTTACTGAGATGTAAGAACGTAAACGACACACACGTACACACTCACACGGATATCCACAATATATATACACAAATTTTTCTCCACGAAGTATTAATAATTCACGTACACTCGAACAAGGAGTACACGTTTGCACAAAGGAAAAAAAAAAAAGGCATTATTGTCGCAAAGGGGGATCGACGCTTTTTTTTTTTCGCCGCGTGTACGCTGAATCGTATCCCGAAGGAAACGTCACACTATTATATATTATCAATCACCGATGATCATACATACACTCGATCATCATCCCGCAACACTTGCTATTCCCCGATAATCACGTCCTTCGAAAGAGATCCTAATTTTTGATCAAAGCCGTCCAGCTTAACTTTTTGCGAGGATATTTCTTGGTATTTTCGCACGCGATGTATAATTAATCAGCAGAGAATCGAAAGAGTTATTAAATAGGCTTTAAAAAAGAAAAAAAAGAATTAAAAAAAAAAACGAGCGAGTCTGAATCACGTGGATTTGCCCAGAATTCATTGGGATTGACGTATCGTCGTGTGTGAGCGTGTCGCCCGCTGTATGATGTGATTCGAATGAAGGTGGAACAGTTCGTTTTTCGAGGGAAAAAAATCATGAGGATTGACGAACGAGAAACGAAGAAGGAGTCGTATCGATGCAAGTGAAAGATCAAAGTCAAATCATCGAGATAAAAGAAGAAGAAACGGGAAGGAAGAAATGTAGGAAGGTTTGTTCGAGAAATAGCGATCCATGAGACTCTCGTCGCTGTATCACGAATGCTAGTCACTCTTTCTTTTCATTTTTTTTTTGAAATAACACCGGTATATATCGCTATATATCGGGATTAAAGAGAAACGCGCGTGTGCACAGCTTTCAATTGCGATATCGAGATGTTGTTATTCGATCGACGCCAACGTCGTATGCCAGCGTATCGTTTCAAGTGAAGCGAATCGACGATGAGTCGTTCTTTTCTCGCGCACGCTTGTTAGATCTGTTGTGATCTCGATGTGTTTGCCTTCGGTAAAAAATTCGTTCGGCGACGCGGCGATTTCTCGATCAGATTGGTCTTGGTGAGCGAAATATTGAATGGCAAGGGAGACGAGAAGGAAATAGGTGAGGGGGAGGCGTGTAAATGAGGGGGCGAGCTGTGTAAATGAGAATAATTGGGAGCGAGAGTTTTTGCGGTTACGTCGATAATCCAGCCACGTGACGTATTTCGCGAGTTCGATACTTAATTTTTTAACCAATTTCTGCCATTTTGTCCGGGAACGTACTTAATAATCAACAATAATCAAAAAAGGAATTAATAGAAATAGAGAAGTTTTCTGCGTTACGCGATAAAAAAAGAACACGTCTCAGGATGCTTCTAGTCAAGAATCGTGGCGAATAGAACGTGGCTGATTATCGACGAAATCCCGAATTCCTTAGATGTCATTGATTAACACTTAAAATGAAAAAAAAGAAAAAAAGGAAAAAGAAAAAAAAAGAAATCATGTTACATGATACTGTCTACGTGGTAGGTGTAAAGTATAAGTGCATGATGCCGTCGTTCTAGCGATCAATCACTCTTGAGCTTGCGAAACAAACAAACAAACAAACAAACAAAGGAGGAGAGAAAAAGAAAAAGATGTGTCGCGATGTATAACGTTGTAATAAGGGATTTATTATAAACGTTGTTTAGTGTCGGCTCTTGTATCGTGCACGCCGTGGCTCGCCATCGGTCTCGTTAATCGTAACAATTTATACACGCATAGGACAATGTTACGTGTGCAACAACGTGTTAAAAAACAATGGTATTATATCGCTACTATTCGTTATGAGCGTGCTTATTGCATGGTTGTTCGTGTCGTTTCGTTCGTATGTCAAAGGGGGAGGAAAATCTGCCAGCGAGGCGAACAGAAATGGAGGATAAGAGGAAGGAAAGGGATGAAAAGTGTGAAAGTGCGAGAGAAAGAGAGAGAGAGAGAGAGAGAGAGAGAGAGAGAAGCGAGAAGAATCAATGTGCATGCGTTTGCTACATGTGTATGTATGAGTGCGTGTATGAGGAAGAGGATTGTGCCTGGTGCTTTGGATAATATTAATTTTTCGCGCACGCGTGGAAATAGCTTGTGACGTGTGCAGTCTGTTCACACATTGTACTTAATGTACAGTCCGAGTATTATCGACACCTTATTTTCATTACGATGGAGTTAGGAAAAGGAAAAGGGATAGATGAAAAGATTAATAATAAAAAAAAAAAAAAAAAAAGAGAAAACAAAAAGTGAGAAGCGCGGCATATTTACATTGTGACATTTCGACCGTATTCTGCTTTTATATACGATGTTCTTTTTTCAAATTTGAGTCTTTTTTAAAAAGCACGAGAAGAAGCGGAAGATTCGAACGAATATTTTGGATCTTTCGATCGACTCGCGATTCAAATGTGAAAAATTAACATCTCTAACGCATAAGAATAAACATCAAAGCAGAAGAGTAATCTTGGTTGAAATGTATCACGACGTACGAAAGAGGAAAGACGAAATAAAGAGAAAAAGGGGGCGAGAAAAAGAAAAAAAAAAAGAAAAAAAAAGAGAACAAAAAGATTTTAAAAAGAGGAGATTTTTTATATTTGTTTATAGGTTCGTGAGAATGCTGCACTTTTCGAGCAAGTTGTTAGTAAATTCCCTCCATATTACTATATATATATAATACATATAAAAAATATATATATATATATATATAAAGGAAGTTAACAAACAAAACAAAAAAAAAATCAATTTTCTGTCCGTACTCGGTACACATAAGAGTAACGCTACTATTTTAAATAACGCTAAGTACAACGCTACAACAAAGGTTTGCCTATATAATTATTATTACAACTACATTTTATTCTCATTATTAATTCATATGATTATTATTATTAATTATCATTACTATGATTACGAGGTCTATACATATAATTGATTAGTGCTCTCGACATCGCACGCATAAGTGAGTGCATTTTGGCACGTGTACTTATTAATGAATAATATAATAAACTAATCGCTCAACATGTGAAACGACACGTTAAATAAGAAGAACACGAGGAAGAAGAAAGAAAAAAAAAGAAGTGAGAAAATGAAGAAAAAAAATAAATAAACAAAGAAACAGAGATTCGTACAATTGCAAAACGAGTTAGGGTTCGTGTCGATGATTTTCGTGTCTAGCCAAAAAATAAAAAAAAAAAAAAAAAGAAAAAAGAAGAAAAAGAGAAAGCACGATGTTCTCCATCCGTGAATCATAAGAAAGCGCGAGGTAATTGCGAACCGTATGCACTGTGTTAAAAAAAAAAAAAAAAGAAAAACAAGCACACACAAAAAACAGATTAAAAAAAAAGAAAGAAAGAGGGGGAAAAAACGAGATAAACGAAATAGATAGGCAGAAACGTAAAAGGGGATTCGTGTAGATGTGGAACTGCCCTTGCATACAGATTTCAAATCAAACGTTTTACGTTTTTTTAAGCGTAATCATGGGCGGATGAGAGAGGAAAGCGCATAAATGTCGCGGTATAACACTTACTCGGACGCTTAGTCGTTAGAATCGTAACCTGTTCAGTATTTAACTGCGCCGCGAACTGAAGAAGAAAATCGCGACGATGACGTACGATCGATGATTCGAGATCGATGATTCGGTGGATGATAGATCGTGACGAGAATCGATCGATTGTAAATTCGAAATCTCATCGTGAATATCGTTCGCGTTTAAAAAAGAAAATTTCCTCATCGTCGCGAGCTTCTTCTTGCACGCGAGATAATTTTCCAATCAATCGATAAAAGTCAATATATGCGAGATTGTAGAGAGCGAAAGAGAGGGAGAGAGAGAGAGATAGAAAGAAAGAAAGAGAGAAAGAGAGAGAGAGAGAGAGAGAGAGAGAAGAAATAATAATAAAACAGAGATAAAGAAAAACGACGATGAACACGAAGAAACACATACACACAGAGAATAATAAGAACTAATGTAGAGAAATCATGTAGAGCTGCGATTGTTTGAACGAAATCATCGAGTTTCATCTGCGTCAAAATAGCGTTTTATAATCGTGAATCCGTTTCTTATGGTAAGCGATACGATTTAAATAATTGTACAGCATTTGTAATGCTACACGAGCCATCCGCTCTGGATTAAGCTTAAGCCCATCCGGTTTCACACGTACAAACACACGTACATACACGCGCACACACATACATACATATACATACATAAAAAAACACAAAACACAGATCAATTTAATCGCTGCAGTTACATTTCTTCAAAGACTGAACATCGTTCCGCGGCATATTGTTTTCTATGTATACATAATGTATATTTCACCACCATGTTACGCCATGTCATTGTTGATCGTAATTTCAAGCTACTATTTAGAAACCGCGTATTCGAATCAATGAAACAATGAGAATTTTCGATTTTACTGCGCACTGAAATGGGGAGGAGAAAAAGCGGATTAGAAAAAGAAAAAAACGTAATTGGGACACGAGGAAGAAATATATGTAATATGGCCTAACTTTTTCACAATTAACGACGCGATTTAGATGTGTAGAACGCCTGAGAAATGAAGCGAAGAAAAAAAGAAAAAAGAAAAAAAAAGACAAAAAAGAAAAAGAAAAAGAAAAAGGAAAAGAAACAAACATGGATCGATGTTCGATCGACGAACAAATGACTGCAAAGTTAATTAACGTTTTAAATGAAATCTCGATGCTTGTCTAAATATGATTTCCGATCGAAAGCCAAAATTGTAACTGCGACACCGCACGTCGATCAGTCTCGTCGGAGACACGGACGACGCAGGTTAAATTCCCGGCACTTTTAACAAAGTACTATTAAGTAGAGGTACTTAAGTCGTTGCTACATACCAATATAAGCTCTATTGCTTATTTTATACTTAGTATTATCGTAACGTTTCGATTAGAGGTAACATAATGGGAAAGTTGTATCTTAGCATAAGGTAGACTAATCTGTAAAGATAAGTAGTCAAATAAATGAAAAGTACATTTGATGTTGCAGTTCTGTTTTTCATTTAACTCGTTATTTTTAATTAACCGATAATCAACATTTGATTTCTAAATGATCTTGATCTTTCGATCTTCAAATAATCCCAAATAATGATCTTTAAATAAATTTTAAAGGATTTCTTAACTCTTAAATCTCCTTTACATGTTATATCAAAATACAGTGTATTAAAGTGCTCACAAATTTTATAAAAGTTTTATAAAAGGAAAGGGATTGGAAATAAGTTTCTAATTGAAGGTTTCTAGAGTTAAACAACAGATGTTCTATATGGTACCGATTTATTTATTTCATTCACAATCGCAAGAGGCACCTGCGTGCCCGAATATACAGTATAGATTATACACACTCGTTAGAAAATACGTGCTTCTAGCGGTACCGGGTTACTTAAGTTTACTCGCCTGCATATTCGATTAAATATACGGTTATTTTATATCACTTTCATGAACAGAGTAGACTTTAAACAGAGGTTTCGTTTCTCTTTGGTTGCTTTTCTTTCGCTCAACAAAAAAAAATAAAAAAAATAAAAATCTCTAATAATTTGTAATCAACGCTCGTCCGTTTATACGTGTGATATGCATGCGCGCTCCATCCAAATATCGTTCATCCACGATCGATATTTGTGGGAATATTACTTCGAAGATAACTCACTGGCCTGACAAATGGCCAATTGAACGATGCGAAGTGAACGATGCGCCTTTAAAAAAAAAGTAACCCGCTAACTTCGAACATCTACGCACATTAATAATACATGGGAATGAATAGAAAAATGTCAAATTGAAGAGAACTGACGATGACATCGAAATGTAGGTAATTCTCGTTTGTATCCAAAGTGGTGGCTGCCGAAAGATATTCCCGACTTAAAATTAACGTTTAATCCAATTTCTTTCTCGTTTAAGTTCTTGCCGACAGAGAGATCAGGATATAATTGCGATTATTTTTTTACTCTCCTATTACGTTCTCGAAAGCTTATTCTAATTGTACAATTTTTTTTAATTTAATAGAAAATTTATTCGTGTGTGAATCCAAATGTAATAGGAGAATTAAAAAAATCGAATGGAAAAATCGAACGTAGAATTTGAAATTAAAGAATATCGATAATGTCGAATATAATATATATGTGGAACATCTTATTGGCGAAGAATACTACCACAAAGCTATTGAAAGAAGTTCTGGCTAATAGCACGGACAGTAGAGTAATTTCTACTTCCTGACTTAACTTCTTTTCTTTGTTTATTTTATTTTATTTTATTTCTTTTTCTAATAATATATAAATTTAGAGACATTCTTTTTCAATAGCTTGCTAGACAAATCAAGCGCATCAGCATCGATTTCTTCTATCATCTGACTCTTGCATGCATAGAAAAACATTTTTTTCTTCAGTCTCAGCTCATTCTAATATGTTCTATTGCAAACATCATTTCTAAAATGATGCGACCATCACGATGTCGCGAAATTAAGTTCAGTCTATGATACAATACTCGTGAATCGTACGAAAAAGAGAACGTATAATTTTTTTATTTATTTTGTCATTTACATGACTAATGATGGGCGTCGCTGGAATTTCGAAGGATTTCGATCGGATTCTCGAAAGAATCATGGGCAACCAATGACCAAATTGACCAGGATACGTGTATTGGTACGAGGATTATACAAATATACGTATATGAGTATTTATACATTTCAAAGAATTAACTACTAAAAAGCTTTTGACGTTTTGCACTATTTTGCCTACGATACTAATGCTATTTGAGGTTTGACATATTTCATATCCTACTACGCACTTATAATTTGCTATAGTTTGTTTTTCAAATAATTCGAAGGATACTTTTTTTTTTTTATGGTCATCATAGTAATCTATGTTTCGATATTTATATAAGTTTATATTTTATTATTCATTTCAGCTACATGAAACACAGAGTGTCTTTAGAAATATCGCTCGATTTTTGATAATCAATCTTTAGAGATTCAGACATTCACAAAATGATATCGAGGATAATATTTCGAAAAATTTTGTCAAATAATACTCTACACTAAATAACAATTCATATCAGAATTAATGATAATCGAAGATATGTAATAGATATTCGAATTTGGTATCTGAGGACAACAATTCCATTTTACATAGATTGTTCTCCTTCATCCATCTATTTTCCAAAGACGCCCATGTGTATCCAGAATTGCAGCGTCAGTCAGTTTTTCATGACTGATCGTTAATCGATATGAAATACGAGCCATTACGATTGACCAAGCTTATCATTAGAAACAATTATTGGTGCCATTTTACGCGTTCTCGAATTTTACAATTATACACGTGAGTACTTTTTTTTTATTTTTTTTACTTTTTTTGTTTATTATTATTATTATTATTATTATTATTTTTGGTATACATTTTTATTAATCGAACGTAATTATGCGATATCATATATACTCCGCATCGTTCGTATCGATTCACTCTTCTGTACGACGCAACCCTTCGCACGTGCACACATTTTTATTCAATATACATACGAACTCATATTACATAATAATAATCGATATATCTTGGATAAATGTTCGTTTCACCGTTCGAAATATTTCTTTCAATTTTATCATTCTATAATATTTTTCTTCAAGCCATTATTGAAATAATTGTAAATTAGTCAATGCAACTCGTTACTTCGAGTTATTATTACAAATTTTATTTTATAATACTTTTCTCAACAAAGTAAAAATTTTTCCAATTCCAACTAACTTATAAATTTCAGCAAGCAAAATTGTCAAGTAATCGACTCTTACCTTCTAAAAAGTTATCTTCTATCTTTTTTCAGAAATCCTTTCTTCCTTTTCGCGGGAAAGAGATAGATGATGAGGTAGACAAACGCTATAATAGAAATTATCTCCAACGTTCATACTTTTTTCATACGACATAAATAAATAAGTAGATGTATTTTCGTCTGTGCTCAATTTCTCGTGAATGCACGTACTTCGGGTGCGTTATCACAAGCGGTGTCCACATATCGACGAGTTTTTAACGTCGAAACACTTATCGCGTTGAATAAGAACATTTGCGCGAACAATTGGCGTAAGAGCGTGAATTAGTAAACCTTGTCTTCCTCTACATCTAATCACTTATTCTTTTTTTTCACTTTTTTTACTTTTTTTCTTTTTTTTTCTTTCTTTCTTTTTTGGCATGCTTTTCTCTCTCTCTCTCTCTTTTTCTTTTCTTTCTTTCTTTTTTTTTATTTTTTCGCTTGCTTCCTGTTGTGCTCGCGTTGCACGATTCAACACGGAACAACGTTGTTGTTTTCATGTTGTTTTGATGTTTTCACGGATACGTTTATGTTTAGGAATATATTGCTCTATTCGAAGTCTAAGTCGAGGAGAATCTATCCGGTTAAATGGTTATTGTCCTTGGAACGTTTCGACCTTCGCGAATTTCATGCATAAATTGATCGACAGAAACAATTAACTTCGGAAGCACGAAAGAGGTGTTTGATTAACACGGCTGGATCTAACCGCGGTTGTGGCCACCATTGAAAGCGATTATTGTTATATGTACTATATTTATTTATTTCACGTATCGAAAGCTAATAGCTGTGCTATAATAACATTACACATGTATATGGATAATAGGCAACCGCATATGTTTCACGTCGCGTTAAATTAAATTTATGCAATGCTGATACCAGTGCTTGCGCGATTTTATAAATATCCGTACTGCACGTTTTCGTGGCAAGATACGCCGTGATAAAATAAACGACCCGATTATATTATTCGTTCATTTATTATTAGGGGATTATTCCAATAAATTATATCACTTTGATCAACTCAAATTATTTGTTCCTCGTTGTTTCAAAAAAACTTTTAAACTCTATTTTCAGTAATTAAACGATAATTTTATTAAAATAAAAATAGAAAAATTGAGTTATTTGAGCTCGAGATATAGAATTTAAATTCACGATGAATTTAATTATATCAAAGAATATATTAAAAAAGAGTAATATAAAAATAAATTTGAAAATAGACGACGACCATTACGAGATTGTGGAGCAATTTTAAAACGCGCATTCTATAGGTATTCGCATTAGATCGCCCGATGATCCTTTTGTCCGCGTCTCGTTGATTTATTTCGAAATGAAGATTTTTCCTTCAGTTTTCGACTCACTGTTCCGCCAGACAATTATTTTCCAATATACGTACGTAGAAATTTGAACGTGTCTATACGGATCCCTGCATCGTGCTGGTATTGTTCGAAGGGATGCGAGGGATATTCAATCCCCGAAATCGAAAGCCATCGAACAGTGTTCCGCCATTTTGATTTGTAAAAATTCGAGACCTCGTTCACAACCATCTATTAGGTAATAGTCAATATAACTATTTATTCTCGTTGATAAAATATATATATATATATATGTATGTATGCTCGTATGATATAATAATTGATAAACTATATTTCATATTTGTGTGTACGTTTGAATGCACAGGGCCAGCCTGGATTCGTTCTCAAAAAATAAACTATTCTATCTTTTTTATTTTCTATCTTTTTCGTTATCTCTAACTCTTGTTTATTCTTTCTCTCTCTTTCTCTCTATTTTTCTTTTCTTTTTTTGTTTTCTTTTATTTATCTATACGCATATATTTTATTTGTTATTCCCTCCCTCTCTTTGTCTTTTTCAAAGATAAAGTTTTGAGCAACCTTCTCTTTCATCCCCCTTTTTCAATCGTATTAAGTTTTTAGAAACATTCTACGACGATCTATTCGCTCGTTTACTATTTCACGCTCTCGCCACGTATATACTCCAAAAAGCACAGAGTGTGTTTTTTTTCTTTAATTTTTTTTTGTTTGTTTTCATTCTCCTTTTTTCTTTTTTAATAAATATTTTTAGATTTTTGTGTGTTTCTTCCGAACTGTCTTCCTTTTTTTTCTTTTTTCTTTTTTTTTTTTTTTTTGATGAGATAGAAATTGTACTTAAGTCAGTCAAGCGGTGTGCATTAAATGACGACAGAAGGAAACAACGCCCAAGCCGACATCCGGCAAGAACTGCGACTTCTCGCGATACTTATCCCAACCGTGCTGTTTTCATCTGCAAAAAGTTTTCTCCGTTCCATATCGACGTTTCTTTCAATTCCATAAATATTCGTTTTTCCAAATAAAATGACAGAAGAAATACAAAAAAAAAAAAAAATACATTTCCTTTCCTATCTCTCCAAAAGTATCTTCGAGAATGAAAATGAAGTAAAAATCTTTGATCAAAACTCCCAAATCTCTATAAAAATTCTATTTTCTTATTAGTCATATTAATTTCCATGCTGAATCAAAGATATTACATTCACTGATCTCTCTCAAAAAAAAAAAAACTACTCATCCACTTACCTGCTGTTCAAGCAGCTCAAACTCACTGGAAGAGGTTCCGAACTCACGGATGGGATGTGTCCAGGGATGGTTTCCATGAGCGGATACCATTGCGTCACAGGTTTCCTCGGGTTTTCCAACATCTTCAGCCATTGTTCGCGTCCGATACCGATGAAATCGGCGCCGATCGCCGTGCAACCCATCAACTCGTTCGAGCCGATCCTACCGAAGGAAAATCATGGCCGATCGATGATCGAACAATGACAGATCTGGATTATTCTTCGATCTTGTCGCTCACGTACCTGTCGTAATCGATCACTTTCACTATGAGGCTGACGTCCTCGATGTTCTCCGCGGGCACGTCGAATACCAGGATCTCGTTGTACACCGGGAACAGAGTGTTCTTCTTCACAGAGGTCTTCTTCTTTTTGATCCGTCTGTCTTGGCACAGCAGGTACACTTTCACGTACGGATCTGTAAGTACGTTTCTTAGATATTTTTCTGTTTATTGAGAGATGGATATATCGAAGGATCGTGCTGTGTGTTTATACAAGTTTCTCTTTGACAAGTGAGAATGGATGGTATTGGCGAGACGCATAGTTTTTGGAAGGAAAGTATAAATCGGATATTTTTGAAATATTGAAGGCAAAAGTTGGAATATTGAAAATGGAATTGGAATATTGGAGTATTGAAATTGATAAAAGTATTCTTTTGAATATTAAAGAAAAGAAGAAGATATTTTTTTGTATATTGTATGAGATGTTTAGAATTTTAAGATAAACGTTATTTCTTTTCGAATCAAAAATTCAATTTTGAAAAGTGTCTTAAAAATAAAAATGAGAAGAATTTTTAGCGGTTATTTGAAATATTCTGTGAGTTTTCCTTTTGATGCACAGCTTTTTAAAAGTAGTGTTACAGTTATAAAAACGATTTATTTACACAAAGCCTTTAAAGCAGAGAATTATTTAATTATTTAAATAATAAAATTATGAATTATAATTTAATATGTAATTAACGAATATATCAAATTAAATTGAACATAGGATAAACAACATTTCGTTATTAACGGATAAATTTAGAACAAGAAATTTTGAAGTAACAATTCCACGATTAAATAAATAATTTAAATGGATGATGGATGCCGCCTGTGGATACAGCGTTTGTTTGTTTCAAAATTTTCGTCTTGTTTTATTATATTTTATTGTTGGACGAATACGCGAAACAGTTTCGTGCAAATTTACCTGACGATCCTGTTATATCCATGGCTTTCAAGTTTCTCGCTTTAATTACAGTCACTGTTAGCCGACCAGCAGTTGGCAGATAGCAAAGGGACAGCATCAATTTTCCTAGGTCCACTTTGTCCTAAAGGAAGGAAGTGAAACGGATTCAGTTTCTAAAGGAAGCTAAGGTGTCGATCAAAATAGTGAAATTTAATTGTCCAAAGTCTATCACAAAGACACATATGATCTCCTTGATATTTTCCCTGATATTCAATGCAGATTTTGCGTTTCTTTAAAAATACTTTTCAAAAATAAAAATTAAAGCGACGACTGTATCTTTATATTTTGTATTCAATTTTTTTAATTTTTCTATAACACAATTATAATTAATACGAATATAAATGTAACATAAATAATACAAATATAATTATACAATATCAATTGCCAATCGATTTGAAATATCAATTTTACTTTTCTAATTTTCACAATGATTTATCTGCTGCATTATACTATTTTTAAATTGAAACTTGAAAATGGAATAAAGAAATTTTGCGCAATGATATGAATGAAAGAACATCGAATTACATAGAAAGTTTATATTCGTTACCTGCATGGCGCACAGAATTTCCATTGTATATTCTATCTCCTGTTCGGTGCAGTCCAGCAATTCTTTGAGCACCACTTGTCCGATTAAGTCGTTTCGGGAGAATCGATCAAAGTCGTAAACAGAAAATTGAAGATACTGCTCCTTCAATTCCTCATACGACATGCTGGTGACAGATATCAATTGTTTCGCCATCATAAAACAGGCGTCATAAAATTACAAACATTGTTTGAAGACACATATATACATATACACCATGAATAATATTCATGAGCGTTTGCAGATAATTTATGGAATTTGGTAAAATACAAACACTCGACAAATTCTCTGCATACTCTACATTTTTCCACGAATTTTATACAAATTGTTATATCCTGTATACAACCTAAATGCAGAAGAAGATAAAAGATCTTCATCCATAAATTCTTATTTATTCAATAATAAAATTTTATTTATATCGAAATGCGATATACTATCCATTTATATTTTCCAAATTCATAATCCATAAATTCAGAAATAATAACATATATATAAATTTATAGAGTGCTTTGTTTAATTTGAAAAAGAAATGTTAGAATATATTTGTCTCTAACTCGTATGTGCTAACCTGAATATGAAAGTTTCGTTGAATACGGGGTTCAGATTCTTTCGATGCACTTTAGTTTGGTATTTCTTCTTTCGATCTGGCAAAAGGTATACCTTCACATAGGGATCGCTGCTGCCTGTCACATCCTTCACCGGCAATTCTCGAGCCTCTAGAATCTAAAAGAAATATAATTTTTGTAATTCATAGTGATTAAGAAAGATCTTCTTAATCACTATCTTATTAAAGAAGATCTTATTATTTATATTTATATAAATTTTCAGATTTTCTTTCCTTTAACATGGACATTCTAATTAATCCAAATGTAGAATATTGAAAAGAATTTGTAATGCAGATGGAACAAAAGAGAAACATCAACAAAATTAACAAAATGTTTCATTGAGAAATAGAAATGAATGTATGCAAATAATTTTTTGTTCTCCACAGGCAACAATGTGATTCTAATTTTTATTGACTGTCGGATAATAAACTAATTTGTAAGAATGTAATTAGAGTCGAATTGTGTAACGTACAGTATATCGGTATAATTTTTATGAAATTTTTTTTTTATGAATAGATTACATCTATTGTTGGAAGGTTGATCCATTTATCTGGAATCTCGAAGCTGTTTTGTATGCAGAAAACTGTGAAACCGATTCGTTCGAGGGGAAAGTATATTGTGGAATATGGAAATATGACAGATTGATGTTTCATATCTGTCTTGCTTCGAATAAAAATTTAAATAAGCAAGATTCGTGGTTCTGTCTCAAATTTTGTTAATTTTGTTAATTGAATTATCGTGTAAATATTAGTTTAAAATAAGTGTTGTTAAATATTAGATAAATCGGAATATTGAATAAATTAGGGAAATCTTAAAGATGAAGTTTTCAAGGGCACAATCGAAAGTTATACTACCTTGAGGAAAAAAAAAATACTCAACACTTAATTAAACACGCTTTGTAAACGTTACGTACGCGTTATTTTTAAAAACATAAAATTCACGATTAATTTAACGATTAATCATATCTGCAAGATCAAAAATAAAGATTTCTATTCTAAAAATAAAAAAGAAACAAATGTTTCACGAAACATATCAAAAGTATAATTTTAAAATCCATTGAAGAATGAAACAAAAGATATATATATATAAAAAAAAAAAAAAATGAAAATGACGCAAAATATTAAATTCCTTCATTTTATAAAAATTAAATTACAAATATTTTCGTACAAATTCCTCCAATTTTCCCAAAAATTAAATTCGAAAATGTATTGCTGATATTGCGCGAATAAAATAAAAAAAATGAAACAATGCGCCGTAATAAATTTCTCCATTCTCCAAATGATAAATAAAAAATAAATTCCTAATCCTTCCTTCATTGAATGTAACACCGTTTAATCTCTATTATTACCATAATCACGTGGACAAAGGATTGATAAAAGGGGATGGAAAAAAAAAAAAGAATAAAAAGAAAGAAAGAAGGGAGAAAAGAATTCAAGTCTTGATGATAGATTTTAATCGCGTCCTTTCATACTTCCGTCCCCTATATAAAATTAGATTTATGAATAAACACGATTACCCGATTGCTATTTACATTTCTGTGTCACTAAACGTGGGTTCCGCCCTGTTTAGAACAAAACTCCATCACCCTTGATTCCATTCCGCATCGACACATTGCTTATTAGCGAATCGAGGGCGACAATTGCGCCACCATCATGTTAGAGATAATCTAGCCGAGTGGTTGCCGTCATAGTGTACGTCCATGTATTTATGCACTTTATTATCGTTATCCAATAGCTCGAGCTAAATATGGCGGCTCGTGTAATTAGCTCGATCGAGTGCAACCGCGAGATGAATTTGCCTACGCGCGTGAAACGTTGCGAGAAACGTTCTCGCGCTGATGGATCTCGGCCAGTAGAATGGAATCGGTCTAACTGTGATGACGATCGTCCTATTCTCGTCGTTATAACCGCAGAGGTGGTTAAAGTGGTGCGTCAATGGAGGGATTGTGCATTGTGAAATGGTTAAAACATGAGAACCGAAGAGGATAGGGGATAAAATTTTATGCACACAATAGGAATTTCAATTTTAACGATTGATGGATTATGATTTTCAGTATATAAATGTATTTTATAAATGGTGAAGGTATTTATAAAAGAGATAAAGGATCATTCTCAAGCGGAACAAATAATAAATTTAAATAAGAAACAACAATGAATTTTTTTTTAAAAATAAATCATTTAAAAATATCTAATTTTAAGTTTTATTTAGTAATTAAGCGCAATGCTGTCAGAAGAATATAATTTGAGAGGAATTACGTAATAACCAAAAAATAAGAAAGCAGAATAATAAAATAATTATAGAATTTTAAAATATATTATAAAAAATATCGAAGTGATCATGAAATATAATAAAATAATTAGAAGGAACAAATTTTATTTCGTGTATGCAAATATAAATTAACTATAAAGTAGAGAAAATACGTATCTCCTTTCACCTAATCTCCAAAATTGTTTAATTTACATTGATCATAAACAAAATAATTATTATCGATATTCCAAACTTCGTAACGAATCCCTAATGGGCATCCCCCGTTCAAATATAAGTTCTTGGATAACGTCGTTTCCAACCACGAGCATTCGCATGAGGATTAGCTACCAGAATCCAACGATGAATTATCGCATTTATTAACGAAACTGATCGATAAACCCGGAATAAATGGTTGATAAAGAATTCGAATCGCGCGACGACGAGTACCAAATTAATTTCTCCTCCAGCGGGGGAGAATTAGCCCGCTTTTTATCCCTTTTTATGCATTCTTCTCGACGAATTCTTTCTCTCGCCAGGGCGACCTTGAACCAGGAACGAGAATCAATTCGAGGCGATCGAACGTATCGAGGACTATGCGATTTTGAGGGAAACGATGGAACTGGAGCGCGAATGTCGGCCATCGTTTTCGTGGAAAGAATTCTCCTTGTCCTACGTTGATTTCGCGGGCTACGTGCACCGCGTTGGAAAAAAGCTTTCCAGGGAATAAGAGCGTGACCACTGTGCACGTACAAGGGCTTTCGATACAAGGGTAATCGTGTTCGTGGTTGAATTTCTATCTTTTAATTCTCCGGTATTGCCGAGAACATCCCTTCCAGGGCTAATAGTTTAAAAAATGGTTTAATTCTCTAAATTTTCAATGAATTTCTTTTTTCTTCCCAATTCGTATTGGAATGATATTGCTGAAAGGCGTGAAATATTTCACAGATCGAAAGGATATTGAACAGGATTTGATGATTTTTTTTTTATTATTTTATATAATTTTATGAATAATTGGATATTGTCGTAAAAAGGATTTTCTACCGATTTATATTGCATATTTTTCTGAAGTACTTAATTGGTGGGATTGGCATTAATAAACGATTTGCTGAAAGGTTCAATCTATAAAATATTGAGCAGCGTTTTAAGATTTTTTTTTTTTTTTTTTAGTAATTTTGTACTCAGTTAGACCGCCCATTAATTTTATCGGATATCGTTAAAAAAGGATTTTCTACCGATTTTGAGATTTAACGAGTATTGTGCATGTTTCTGAAATACTCTTGAACTTTTTCAAGCTTTGTAATTTTATCGCGTATCATTCGAAGCGATTACAATAATATTTTTTGTGAAGGCAGAAACTATTGACATATATATTCCGCGATATATCACTCTTATATCACGTGCAAAGGAGAAGAAGTAATATAAGGATTTATCTGAAAAATTGCGACACTCACTTTGACCACCAACCCCTCCATCTCCTTGTCATAGCGCAGAGCAAAACGCAACTTGCCAGCGTACTCCATTTCCGTGATGCTCGCGCTCTCAGCATCGTCCCCCAATTCCTTTTTGTAAAGTTCCGGCTGGAAAAGCAAAGTCGCACGTTAGAAACTTTCTGACCAAACTGAATTTCCTAGTTTGTTTCATTGTCTGAACTCCACGGGGACGAATTCTTCGGGAAATTTGAATGGAAAAGTTTCATTAAATCGTTTAGTTTATTTGACTCGAACTCTTTTTGCTTTCCCTCTGTTCGATTATTTTGAGAGTCGATTGTTTCCTCCAGTTTCTTTATTTCTTTTTATTTTTTTTTTTTAAGACATTAAATTTCTTTTAGAATTATTCTATTCAATGTTACCTATTTTATTCTATATGGAAGACAATGTTAATTAACGAGGATTTTTATTCGCAAAATCAAATTTTTAAGAATATGTTTGTAGAAAAAAAAATTTTGTTCATAGTTATAGATTTCTTCAAATTTTCAAATTTTGCATAAATATTCATAGTCTGATTATTTATTATTCTTAAAAATTCTTTAGATGTTAAATTTTTATCAAAATTATTTTCGAAATTATTCTGTATTTTTTCGAATCTTTTTCTTTAAGATCTGCTTATGGAACAAGATGTAGAGAAATTTTCGAGTTTCGATCGTACCTTGATTAAACCAAGGTTGGAATCACTACGTTTATCCAGACTATAGATGCTGAATTTGATGGGCAGATCGAGGCGATGAGAGAGCTGCCTCTGAAAGCTCTGGTGCCTCATTGGGACAATGGGCAAAGTTGTCTGGCGCAATACCTAGAAAAAAAAATCATGGCTTGATACGTTCATGGTCTCTCAATATTTCACAAGTTTATCCCGGAAGTCGACCGCCCCTTCGTTAGCTCGTTGACTACCGACTTTCTTCCACGATGTTTCGCTACATGAAATTTTCATTTACGCGTTTGGGAACTGTTATGCGAGAATTTGCCAAGAACAAGCTGGATATAAGAAAGAATAACTTCTTTGATGCTATTTTTGCGAGGGAAATAAGGAAGTGAAGTAATTAGTTGAATGCTCTAAATTGCTATAATTAAGTAACTTTTAATTGTTTCCTTTAAGAATTCTTTTTTACCTCTTTTGTTTGTCTTTTTTTTTTTAATTTTTAATTTTGAGCTCTTTCAAGAGTGGATTTTGGTGAAAAATTCATTCGTCATGCTATTTATTATTGAATGAAAAATTTATTTTTTAATTTAAACAAGGAAATTTTTCTGTACTTGAGTGCTAATGAAAATAATACTCAAGCAATATTTTTTCAAGCATCTTTTGAAGATTTTTATTAATTTATTCAGTAATTTTTTCTTACACATAATATTTTGTACTCTTGTTAAGAGATTCATAACGTTAAGAATTCTTAGTTTTTTTTTTATTGCAGCAAGATATTGATGATGGATGGTAGATGGGATCAGCTGACGTTATCGAATGAAAAAATAAGATTGCTGTATCCATAGAGCTCTTAGATGATGTGCAATCTTCATCTCTTAAAAGTATAAGGAAATGTTTCAAAGTAAAGTATAAATATTGAACATGGAAAAATATGAAAAAAAAAATCTTTGATGTCTTTGAGAAAGTCATTAATTTCTTTGGATTAAAATTTATAATCATAAATCGTTTAAAGTTTCAAAATTTCGAAATCTAGAATCTTTTTTTTTTTTTTAGTGAAACCCTAATAAATCTTAATAATTAAAACAAAAATTTCGACGAATAATTGATTAATTAATATTTAAAACATTACATGCATATTCAAACTTCCACGAATATTCTTAAACATTATTCACCCCTATGTCTTACTACTAATCCTATACTTAAAATTATATTTTTAATTATTTAATACCTTTTAAAAAATATCAAATGTATTTATATTTACAAACCCAACTACCCAACCATCGATTAATATAAATTATCATCGATCGAAACTTCCAAAATTTTAACTTTATTATCATATACATCAGTATTACATTAATACAAATGATATTCTTGTGTATGAATTTTAATTAGATAAAGATAAGCTATTGCAAATTATACGACGTTAATAAAACAACGTACCTTTTTGCTATCCTTTTGCTCCTGGACGTACTCATGAGTGATCGGCTCAGATTGGAGATCCGGCAGAGAATGACTGATACGTATAGCGTTCTGTTGCGACAAGTCGCTCTCGGCGTCCTCTTCCTTCATGTGCCGTCTCACCCTCATTAACCATTGCCAGGTCGAAGAACATTGAAAACTCACGGCGGCCAGCAGTAATAGAGCCATCAACGCCACTCCTGTTCCGACCAGCAGTTGATACGGGAACGTTTCCGTCCATTCTTCTGCGAGAAAATTCACAGAACATTAACACGAGGAACGCATTTTCCACAAAAGAGGAACGAGTAACGATCCCGTTTTTTTTTTCTTTTCCTCGTCTCATTTACTCTCCCTTTTACTTACTGTGTTTTCGATCATATCGTATATAAATCGTATAGATTAAAGTATAATTCATTGTCAAAGAAAAACTTGACGATAAAAAAGCATTTCGATATTGATTAGGGATGACATCGTTCGGGGAGCTAAGCTCAAGATTAATTAAGCTGGAGAAGAGATGGCGAAGAGATAAGCTCGTCCAACCGAGCTAAAAATTTTAATCAAGGAAAGGAGTGTTTTTTTCTTTTGCCTCGAAATTAGAAGACACGTGGATTACATTGTACACGATCGATAAAGAAAGATATATATTTTGCCAGCTGTGTAATTGTATAACTCGAGGTGCGTTTTCGAAGATTTGTCTGTGGTTGCGGGAAAATTTGAAATTGTTTTTGAAATTGTATTCGAACAATCTTGATTTATACGAGATAATAATTAATAATATTAGTTTTATTGATGATTTCTTAATAATAATTAAAGATATTAGATGGTTGGATAGATTAGTGTGAAAACATAATAGAAATATGGCGATATAAATTGATAATGAAAGAATAAAATTGTATTATGGTACTTTTACATGTTTTAACTCTTAATTAGAAGTGGTTAACGTTGAACATAAATTATATATACATAAAATTTACAATACAATGTGACAGCAAACAGAAATTATTTTTCAACGAAGTTATGACTATAACAGAACTTCTTCAAAAGTTGCTTGTCTCTCCTAACAAGCGCCTTCACCTACCTATTCAACGAAAAGAAAAGAGGAAAAAAATGTTAAAGAAAAAAAAAAAGCATAGAATGTTTATTGTCCGTCCCTTTTAGGCGCACAATACGTCATATGGTGAGTCATTTCAGCTCACTGGTTGGCGCAACGTCGTTTAACGTCAGCTAAAAATCATAGACGATTTGCACAGCGTTGGAAAAGGACGATATAAATGAAGAATAACGATTCGTTTAAAGCACAATGATTAATGTGATATGCAGTATTGAACGTAACCCATGAGAAAGGAAAAGTTGAATAGATCCTCATATTTTTACGGTTAAAATTTATATTATGAGCAATATATTATGAGCAATAATTTTCGTAAAAATTATAAAATAAAAGATAAACAAGAAATGGTTCATGGACAGAGAAGAGATAAATTTTTCTAATGCTTTTTACTGATATAAATTTTCTTATTACTATTATTCTATCGGTGTATGTATAATTTTATATTTATATTTATATTTATTTTATTTTATTTTATACGTTTTTTCCTCAGAATATATAGATATAAGTGGCTTATGTCTCTATCCTAGTACTATGTTGACATAGATGCATTTCGAGTAGGAGATCTTTTTGTTCTGCTGTCTTATTAATCAGTGTCTTCAACGTACTTCGACAGGAACTCGTTAGAGCCAGCTGCATCATGTAATAACATATTTCAAGTAATGCAAATAAGACAAGTTGCTTCATTATTCACAGGCGTTTCCATGTTTGCATCCTCTCGATGCAAACAATGATTTTCCCACTGCATCCTCAATTATCAACGCCTTCGTGGCTTTTCTCGATTTTTTATAATCTAAAGAATTTATATCCTCTTATTTGATTATTTTAAATAACAACTATTCGTATTTTGTATATAACTTATATGGGATTCGAAAAATTTTCGTGATTGGTAATATCTTGAATTAATTTCGAATATTAATTATATTAATTATGATCATTTTATTATCATACTTCATATTTTCATTCTTTTCTTATTATTTTGTTTTTATAATTGTCAAAATTTTCTAATAGCTTTAATCTTTGAATTGTAATAATTGGAAAACGTTTTTTTGATATATTATAATATGTATGTAATACCAAGATATTTGATTCGTAACTATCTAATATTAATTTTTAAGTTAATTTCTTAAAAATTAATTTATTGGAGTTTTTATTAAAGTATCATTAGGAAATTAAAAAAAAATGAAAAAAATCAAGATAATAATAATAATAACAATAATAAAATATAAATAAAAAATAAGATTATAATTTAGATTATATAGGATTAAATGATTTAATTAAATTGCAACCAACTTGAAGCTAGGAAAACTTCGTTAATATAAAAATAATTTTGTTAAATTCGAGAACTATTGCTCGTAGAATAAATTACAAAAACGATTGACCAAATTATCATAATTGATTTCGAATGGAATTTAAGTTCTTCTATTTGTTAAATATTTTAATTAAAAATAATTAAACATAAGGATTGATGGAAATATTTGAGAAAGATAAAAATACGATCGATCGGATTAAAAACCATTAAACCGATATTGGGAACTCATCGTTCTTCTTTGTTCCATAGATATTCGTTTTAATTATTCCATCTTCCTTATTCGAAGGATTGTTGATCGAATTGATGAAATCGATCAGGTAGATTCCATCAATCGAATATAAAAAATCTCGAATTAGAGATACAATTTAAAAAGAATGAAACTTTTCCTTTGCAGAATTTAACAGAATATAAAATATATTTTCCCTTTTCATTTTTAATCATTTAATCTATTTCAGAGGCGCAGTTTAAAAGAAATGAACAAATTTCGTTACGTAAAATTTAACAGATCGCAAAAGAATAAAAGGAACGATATAAATTATTCTTTCGTTCTTCGATATTTCTCGTTTTTATTTTTTTAATCTCACGAATTTAAACAGTCATTGTTAACGTATACAAATATTTTCACATGAGATTTTTTTGAAACTTGAAATATCTTACATTATCGTACGAAATTTAAAAAAAATTATTTTTGAAACTGGAAATGGAATCGGATAAAAGTTTGATTATATTCCACAGTGTGTGATCAAAATCTTTTTGTTCAAATGTTTTCATAATCTTTCATGTGAAATTCTTTTATACGGAATTTTTACGATTTCAGATCTGTATTTTTTTCTTCTTTTCTTTTCTAAATTTCATTGAACGATAAATCCGCACACACGCGATAAATAATGCAAAAATAATACCCCGCTATATCGTATATCTAGATTGGAAACAACGAATCTTTGTAACAATAGAGGGGCAAACGTATAAAACTATCGAATAAAAATATCGCTTTTGAAAATGGCGACGAGACTATAACCCAATTGATCGGATTAAAATGATTGAATCGATACGTGAACCCGACTTTTTCGTTTGTCGAACGTGTGTTCCAAATGGATGGACAATCTGGGACATCGGCTTTTCAACTTTGATGCGCAGAAGGGTTGTTTTAGAAAGAATCGTTTCGGCTATGAATCATGCAGACTTAAAATTTGGGGAGCATGAAATATTGCCAGGAAGATTCTTCGCTTAAGAATTTCAAGGATCGAAGGAGTGGCAGATTGATCGAAGTAGATTGTGATTTAAGTATCAAATTTATGGTATACTTCGCTCTCAGCTTAATGTACCTAGCTTCTAGAACATGGATGCTTATGCATTAATATTTTTTTCACACTCTTGGATGTAATAAATTTTTTTATTCAAACAGGAATTATTGTAATATTAGTATATACGATAAAATATATTTACATTTAGTGATTGAAAATTTAAATTCGATTCTGTATTTTTTGAATTATTCATCAATATTGATAAGTTATTAATAATTATAGGGTTAATAATTATTAATAATCTTAATAATATTATACGATTAACAAATTATTAATAATTTAAATTTATTAATGTGGGATAATCGAAACAATAATAATTCGATAATCAATAAAAAGTCTATAATTAAAATTTAATACATTATACATCTAAATAATAACATCTTGCACAATAAGAAACAAAGTTGCATGCCATGTTTCAAATAATATCGTAAACATTTAAATAAATGATCTCTTTAATTATATAGCACCTATACGATTAAAAATAACCACCGCCTACGAGATCCGATATTGCGAATAACGTACAACCGCGTTTGTTTCATGTATTTATAATGATTGTAAATTTATGTGTCACTGAATATATAAATAACGTATAGATTTGCAATCATCACGTTCATACAGGCAGCCATTATAAACCCAGACGATCATAAATACTTTAACAAGGCTTTCCCCCCTCCCCCGAGAATATCCCATGAGATACCGCAATATTCCTCACCAAATGACACTTTCGTTTTTTCTCTCTAACGAGTACGCCATTCTAAGGTCAATTTACACTTTTATATCGAAATTGAATATTCATGAAAATCTCGTAAAAATTATCTTCGACTTCGAAAAGTAATATACGTCAATATACATATATTTTTTTAATTATGTTTTATCATATTTTATTCGAGAGAGGGAAAAAGGAGTTTCAAAGGAACTCCATAATTACGAAAAATAAATTCGGGAGCAGTTTCAAAAATTTCATTTCGCTGGATACCGCGTTGACAGCAAAAATTACTTTGTCGTAACCCAAAGAGTTCATTTGCGACTCTCGTGAGCGAATAATATAATATTCAGAGTGAAAATCACTATCAAACACTCACCCCTCAATGCAATGTTAATCTCAATGTTGATTTTAGAGTCACCCTCAACTCAATATTGACTTCAATAACGTCTATCCCAATGTTATACTCAAAAACCCTTTGCCAAAGGCACTCGCTCAAGATTTCAACGAAACTCGAGGATTTCATTCGAAAATACACGATACAATCTCCTTTTATTCTCTTTTCAGATTCCTTCCTCCCTTATTATTATTATCCTCCGCGTCGTCGTATTGGTAGTCGCGATGGGGCGCACAGAGGGTGTATCGCAAAAAGGGTCTGGATCAGTGGAGGTCGTTTTTATCGTCGAACCGGATAACAACCGACGATCGCGTGACAGAGGTGATAACACGCGGAACGTTCAAGCGTAAACTCGATTTATGACTTACTCGGTCGCGGGCTCGAACCGCATAATGCCCCTCCGCTTTCACGGCTAAGTAATTGATGGCGGCCAGCGAGTTACCCGCTTTTACCCGCCTCTTAATATTCGTTCCCCGCAAACATGACCCAGCCTGAATTTTTCACCAGCGAACCACCCATTTTCTGATCCACCGTCTCGATGTTGTACAAGGTTGAGCCGGAACAACACTTGTTGGGGCGCGAGGTCACACGTGTGAAAGGATAGGCATAGTTCGATTTCATGTATTTATAATGAGGGAAGGGAAACGGAGATGAGAGGAAAAGAACGTGGGGGTAAGATGTGATTATTCAGACGTGATTCGTGTTAATTAGTTTGATTAATTCTTGATTATTTTTCGCTCTCCTTTGCATGATTGCATGTTGAATTTTTGAAATTTTTGATTGGATTGGAAGAAGATAAGGAGAAAATGATAATTCTTGGCATTTCGTGAAGGGAGAGAGAGAGAAAGAAATGGAGAGAAGTAATGGAGCGAGACTGTAAAACTTTTAAAAAGAAGGACTTTAGATTCTTTTCTTTTTTTTTTTTTTGTTTGGTTTTTTGATTAATTGTTGTTTTTTCAACCTTCTTAACCATATCTGCAACTTCGTTTATATAAAATTGGAACTTTGCTGGTTTAATTACTCGTTCAAATTAAAGATATAAATTGTGAATTAGAAGGAAGTTTTATTCTCAGGGAACCTCGTTACTGTAGACGTCGAGATAATAGAGGACCAAGTCAGAGGCCAAAAGATATATTTTCATAAAGGAATAGATAAGCAACTTTCAAGAATAATTACATCCTTAATGTGTAGCGACACAAAATATGTTAAGAAAACGAGATAATTTACTCATTTCGATAAAGTTTATTATTTTCCTCATGATTCTATATTTTCCGCTTATTAAACTTAGATAAAATTAATATTCGATTTGTATATATCCACTTGTTATTTTTTTCTTCTTTTACCTAATTTCCTAAATTACCCAAATTTATATTCGTATCGTTAAAATATTTTGTATAATAACAACATGATCCTCCAACACTTTATGACGCACAATATTATCTCTAAAATTTCCACGAGACATCCTTTACTCTTTGATTTTTCCCAATAACGTTGTAATACACCTTCTATAACTTCAATTTTATCGAGAGCAAAAATTTCTCGATTATCGTGTAAAACCTAAAAACAGATATAGATGTAGAGAAAAAGAGAGGGAGGGAAAGAAAACAATGTTTCTGTAATATAAATAATTACGTTTGAAAACGAATTTTATTATTTCAATCAAATTCCATATTAAATGTAACGCAATACGAGCACTGATCTCATTGTTATCGACTCGAAATGTCGTTACAAAGAGCTCGAAATCCCGGAAGTCATTAAACACTCGGATAACGCGTCGCTTGGCTTTCAAACGATATTTCAAATTGCCTCGCGTGATACAGGCCAACCTTCCATTTGCAGAGTTCGCAAATTCCCCGTCGACTATTCGTTCAATTATCGATTGTGCTTTTTTCATCTTTCCGCGTGGATTGTGCACCGGCCTTGACCCTCGGATGTGGTTGCGTGGGAGGCAAGATTGGTCCCGGCTGTTGCACACGCTCGTTCCTCGCGACATGCGAGTTTTTACCTTCTGCTTCTGTTTCCAATTAAGCGGAACGCCATGGGATGGAACGTACGTCGGGACGTTGGAAGAAAATGTAATATGCGTGGAAAAAAAAAAGATTGAACTTCGTGATGTAATATCACGAAGAACGAAGAAAGAAAGTTATTTTCGAGAGACATGATATTTCGAGAGAAATTTTACCAATTGACGAATCTTTTGTATTTCTTTGTTCGAAATTGGAAGATAAAATACTCATTCAATACGAATATATGGAAATATGTAATGAATGGGATAATATTTAAGGAGAGTGTATGATTAATTCAGTTAACATAGAAGTTATTGTTTGTCAAGGGAAAGACGAATATATTTTTCGATAGATTTAATTAATTGATACTCTTTATAAAAATTTCTTTATCCAGCACGAGAAATAAAATAAAATCCAATTTCGTGTTATAACATCTATTCCTCTTTCCGTGATTAAATTATTTCCCAATAAATTGCATAATCTATTATAATAATCAACTTTGTCCCTTCATCCCCACCGATAATTCTTACACGTTTTACATCTTTCTACACAATATATCTAATACGATACGATACGATACGATACGATCTAAAAAGAAATTGCGATTAATTAAGCAGGCTATCCTTGAAAATGAGGCTACTCTTTTTTTCGATTTTTAAAAAAGAAAGAGAGAGAAAAGGAAAAAGGATATTAGCTAATTGAGTGATAAATCTTTAGATTAGAAGCTGTGTGTGTATAAACGCGAGGTTAATTCGTTCGTGATCGATTTTCACGATCGTGTGGTTACGTGACGCAATGGTCACGACGCCGTGACGAAATATCCACGGCCCTGACCTTATCTTTCTAACGCGCGATGTAATCTCGAAGAGGCTAACCGGACGACCGTCACGTTTCGCCTGCATTATTCGATATGATAATTTGATCGCAGTCTTTCCCTTTATGCGTTCGATTTCTCTTTTTCTTCTTCTTCCTTATACGATTTTTCAGTGACATTTTGTAATTTCACAAGATTAGAAATTTTGAATGAATCGTTCTGGAAATTGTATAATTTGAAAATGTATATATATATATATCTCTTGTTGAACGATTTCTGACATTTCATAATAAGGTTAGAAATTGTATAAAAATATTATAGATTAGAAATTGATTAAAATTTTATAAAAATCGTATGGATGATTTGAGAATGCATATATAAATATCTTGTTCGAATTCATTATACGATAGGATTTAGAGAAATTGAGAAACTTTTGATAATATTTATATTGCATTTATGGAATATAAATTTCGTTATCTAAACTTACTCTAGAGAAATAAATAATTTGGTTTATATGCATATATGTGGATAATAATTCATTGGATTTTCCTTACCATTTATGATTTCACTTTCGAATAATAGAGATTTACGCGATGAATGGATTTAATTGGCAGGAGTTCATTTAAATCGAGTGTTAATTAAAATTTCGTTCCAACGATCGAAATTCAGATAAATGATAGTTCCAGCTATTAGTTATTGTTTATATTTTTAATTATGAAAAATATTTCAATCGCATAATCAAATTCAAAATCTGTGCGATTCGAAAAAGAGGAAAGACACGCAGTACAATCGAATTATTAAAAATGGCGGATCCAAATGTGACAAATTCATGGTTTGTTCTTTTTTCTTTAGATGAGCAAAGTCAGTGTCAATTATGAAGAAGTTTACGCCACCGAATATTGAAGGGATAAATGATAATTTCCTATTCGAAGATTTCGAATCGCAAAAAGTCTCAAAATTCAAGGAAGAATCTTTAAAAGAGGAACCTGAAAAATTCAAGCCATGGCGTGTATTTATAAATCATCTTGACAGTTATCATGGACAAAAAATTGTCAATGTAAGTGTAATTATATTGATTTCTTGATTTTTATTAAAATTTTTAAGAATATTTGAACACATTTAGCGAAACATTATGATTTTATAAAGAGAGAATTTAGATGGAAGAAATGTATGGTGAACAAAAATAATAGGTTATTATGTACGTTCTTGTACTATTAATTTTTATAAATTTGAAGTTTTTTTTTATATCAAGAATTTGAATGAACGTACATAATGTGAACAATAATATACGAATTAGAAAAATTCCAAAATTTGTATTGTATAAATTAAAAATTATTGATATATGTATAAAGACTAATATATATTAATCAAATAAATTAATTTCATTTTTTATATTTCTATTTTACTCTAATGTGATCAATTTTATTCTTATATGTTATTCGTTTAAAATATTTAATATTGCATATTTAAATTTTAATTTCGATTCTCATGATACTTACAAAATATTGACAAGATAACGTGTTAAATTTTTAATAAAAATAGACTTTCATATATGAAAAAATAATAATAACTATAATGAGGTGGAAAATGTGCTATAAAATAGTTCATGTATAAAAAGTATGCAGTAAAAATATACTACGAAGAACATTTTTTTTACACGTAATAAAAAATTGCTCGTCTAAAAATTTCTATTTTTTTCTGCATTTAATTAATACATAATATAATATATATATGGCATACAAACAGATCCACTTAATAATCGCATAATATTTGAATTAGCATTAATTATATTGAGAAACGTAAACTTAGCACAAAATTGGAAATAAATTATAGAACCACAAATTAATTTTGAAATTCTCCAAAAATTTCATACTTTTTTACTATTTTTCTATTATCTTTCATAAATTTTTTTCACTTATATGCAATACATTGGATTCACCACAAGTAACAAGAAATATAAAATAACTTTTTACAAGTAAAAGCAATTCATATTATTTCTATATTACATATCAAATAAAAAATTTATCTCAAAGTCACCAAAAAAAAAAAAAAAAAAAAGAAAAAGGAAAAAGTATGCAGAAGATATTATCGTAATAATTACTTGAAGTTAAAAAAATTCGAAGAACGAAGAATAACTCGAGAAAGGCAGAAAGGCGGGGGTTAAGGTCTCGGACTTTCCTTTCCAATGCACTTCGTATACACACGTCCCATGATATCGATTTCAAATTAGTTCCAGCATATCCTCTTTAAGCATCCTTCGGGTTGAATCTTTTTTTAACAACCGAGTGCAACATTGTTGAGTGCAAATTACAGAGTGTTATTACAGGCGAATTATTAAATTCGCGGTCACGTTGATCGATAGATTCAAAGAGTAGATTCGAACTTACTTTCATTGTCAATTATTGGAAGAAAACGTGTAACTGGAGGAGATATCGTGTAATTAAGTTGTTAACTTTGAACAAGGATGTGATATGCATTTTAGACTAAATCGCATTTCCAATTAAACGTCGAATTACAGTTTCCCTTTAATATTTTGCCACGAATGGTGTGTAAATATTTCATCAAGCAAGTGCGAGAGTTGTATACCATTGAAGATTGTACACTTGGAATTTGATGTGTAAGGGTTTGAAGCGTGAATTTGAGGATTAACTTGAAACGAAATCAAATGGGGAAATGGGGAAATTTCGTATGTATTAATCTATTAAGTTTTAACGAGCAACATAGGATTTATATATATTTGCATTGTACAAAATGATTCTTTAACAATACAATGAAATTATAATTCAAATAGATGTCATAAAATAATTTGTATTCTATTGTAATGTTAGATTTAAATTCTACGGGAAAGAAGATCATGGAAATATTATTTTAACCACGATATGTAATAATTAACAGATTTTCAACGTACATTGGATTATTCATGAGCCATATACATTTGTGACTTATGAAGAAATTTGTAAATGCTGGATGAATTTTCAATATCGACAATATAACTATCGATAATACTCTTATTCGTTCGTTCAATAATAATTGAGAAATGAAAATTGAAACGAACAATATTATTTTATTTTCTATAAATTTATTTCAATAAATTTGCTAGAACATGTAATATTTTATAAACATGTTGCACAAATATTATACGGAAGAAATATATTCAAGGATTCAATGCAATGAATAAAATTTTCGATCGACTCTTTTATAAATATATTTCCTTACTACGTTTATTATTTTTGCGACACGAAAAATTTGAAACAAAAAAAAAAAAAGAATAAGATACTCGTTATTTGAATTTTTAAAGCATGGATATAATTATAACTTTACGGTCGACAAAGGAGAAAGAGAAAGAAGAGAAAAAGCGACTATAGACCTGTTTTCAAACTTTTAAATATGTTCCACCGTAGATAATCAGAGAGAAGAAAGTAACTGTTTGGAGGAAAGTTCATTATAAGAAAATAGTCTCAATTACATCCTCGTTTGTATCCTCCATAGAGGATATAAAAGTCACCGATACAACCGCAATATCCTTAATGAAGCTATTACCCGCATTAAATTACGATTCCACGATCTAAACAAGATCGTCCTACGCACCCCCACTGAAAATAAACCAATCAATTATCCCATATGCATGTAGATTCCATCAAATGCATATAATTACTTTTAATGATATAAGGAAGCAACAAAAAGATACATTCCCATTCAATTAATTTATCGCGAGGCAGGAAGCCTAAGTTCCGACCTAAGTTTCACACCGAGCCTACTTAATTGCGCCCGTGTACTCGCCTGCATAATTCAATTTCAATGCGAATTACGCTTCATAGAATAAATTATTCGCCCCCTTTTAAAGGAAACGATCGATCCACCATTATTCTATACTATTACACAACCTCAATTTACCCCCTGTGATATAATTCGATTCTGTAACGTTCGACTGGCGACTGGCCAACAAGTCGTACGACACAGCTATAAATCGAATTTCTAAAAATGCCATGGCCACGATAGTGGAATATCGTCCCTAAAAGTGAACGACGTTAATTAAAACGGCTCTTTCATCGATTAAAATTTAATCGTGTCAGATAGCCCGCCTGAAGGAAATTAGTGGTCATTTCATTTCAGGGAAAAATGGTCTTTTTGTTTCGGCGTCGTCGAATAGTATGCAATATATCCGTCTCTCTATCGGCGTGATAAAGTTCTTCAATAAAAGTTTCTCGAAATTGCGCGATATCGATGATACACAAGGCGGCATCGAATTCGACTCGAGCATGAAAAAGAAGATTATTTCTGAAAAGAACGAATTGAAATCGTAATGTAAGGATTGACGGTAAGAGGTTCGATTGTCGGATTGATAGATCGATGTTGTGAAATTGTATTGATGTTAAAATATTGACGCTTTGTATGCTTTTAGGATATTATTATGCATGCTGGTAGTATGCAAATTTGAACGAAATATAGCAGAAACAAATGTCGTTGTTTAGTTTAGTGAGTATTACGCATTTTATGGAAATATGGCGGAAACAGATGGTGCGTGGCAAATAGCTCGTCGCCAGGCGCTTAAAACTTGTGTTCTTGTAAAACTTTATCTTTGTAAAACGAGATACACGCATTTATGTTCGCTAGATAAAAGATATTTCTCTTCGATATTTTCTCTTTAAATCATATAGACTTTGTGTAATGTTATTTCTTTTTCAATATACCACGACTACGTGGACTTAACAAATATTCAAATAGGAAAAAGAAAATAAAAGAGAGGGAGAAAAAAAATTATTTTATATATCTTTTATGTATTTTTTCATATAAAATATTCATGCTACACTTTTTCTGTACATCGACACACTTTTTTCCACTTTTTCAATACATAACAATTAAAATCTCCTGTTTCAGCTTCTATCGGACCGTTTGTACGTTAATCCTCAAGCAGAAGAGCTGGAAGATGAGGAGGAAGAGGAAGAGGAAGAAGAAGAAGAAAGAAGAAGAGGATTCGACGAAGAGGAAGAGGAAGAGGAAACGACAATAGATGAGAAAAAGCTGAAGTTCAAAAAGGTGCCAAGAAAATATGAAGTGATTGGAACAACATTGGATCCAGAGGTAAACTCGCGATTTCCTTTTAACACGTGATTAACGCCTAGCTACGTTTTCCTCACGACTCATCATCATCGTTTTCCTTAAAGGATTTCTCTACGCGTCGTCGTCGGCAAAAAATCTTATCTATCGTTTATCTCTCGAGTCGATAACCTGTCTTTCGTGGTGAAACCGTGAAACGACGTTTAACTATAAATTTTTGCCATTTTTCTCTCATTTTTCTTGCTCTCTTCTTTTTCTTTTCTCTCATCGTTCGTGAGAATTCAATGCTGCGCACCCCTGCCAGACACATTTTTCTTTCTTTTTCTCCAGTTGTTTATGAAGTTTTCCTTTCAACCCCATTACAACCCTTGAAAGAACGTGAACCGACCCCTCGAGCACAATTCAATTCGCCTTCATTACATTAAATTTCATCTTTTCTCTCCCTACAGCATCCAATACCCGAGGATGTATTAACGGTTATAAGGGACACGAAGAATCGGGATGCTTTTCTGGAGGAACTAATGAAGTGTGGCATCGTGATATACGATATCACGCAAGATCAAAACCAGATAAAGGAGGCTCAATGGGCGTTGAAATGTTAGTCGATTCGCTACGATATTCTGAAACGGTTGTTTGTTCGCGAACAATTATATTTCATAAAATATATAAAATATAAATTCGAAATATTTGAAGTTGATCCGCGAAAAATGAAATGATTAACTATATCTTTGCATATATCTTATTATCGTTTATAGAAAGAGAATTCATTTGGCTGAAAACGGCGATGATTCTGTAAAAATATTATCCTTAAAATGGAGTTTAAGTGGACACATTTTGAATGTGCATTCTGTAGATTTTTGTAATTTTACGTAAACATTTTTCATTCCAATTTAAATATTTTCGAAGACGATTATAATTTTAATCGCGTTAAAAATTAGAAAAATGAATATTTTGATCCTTCCATCAGATATCCCTTTCAGAATATCGTTGCATTTCCAGGAAGCGTCTGTTTCATCGCGTGATTAATGGTATCGAGACTGCGAAATTTATAAAATTTATAATCCCTGTCTTCGTAACACGAATCTTTATTTGAAAAAATTTTCACTCGAGATCTGATTTAAAACCACAAACTCCGAATTATTAATTATCCGAATTATGCGAATGGAAATGTGAAATTACGCGAAAGGGGAAAAAAGGATTCTCTTCATAGATTAATCCGAGCTTGGAAAGAAAGAGGAGACGGATCGTGGGTTCTAATTCCTTTTAAAAACAAAGAGGGGATGAGCGGATCTTAAAGAATGTTGTTTTAAAAACCGGAAATGGGATTGCTCCGACATTTATCCTTGAATTCATTCTTCCTTCTCATTATTATATCGGGGATGTTCTTTTCTTTTGGAATCGTGTGTTTAGATATATACAGGATATATCGTTATCGATGACGAATTCATATGTTATCTAAATTATAGTGGAAGACACTATAATTTATTTTTCTGAAAGATCGAGGTTTGTAGAAAAGCGTGGAATGTTCAAGATGCAAGGTTTCTAAGTCGTATAATTTTAATTTTATGATAGTAGAAGAAGCTTTTATACGTTATGTATTTTTAAGAAAATGAAAGGTAATAATAATCTTTTCTTTAGCTTTCCTATATTAAGTATAATTTACTTTTTCTTCTGGCTCTTTCTCTTTTCTAAAACCTGAAATTAAAATTTTCACGAATCTTTCAGATTAAATATAACATTTTCGTTACGTAAGATTTTGATAAAATAAATAAAATAAATAATACGTTTTCTATTATCAGAGAATATCTCTGCTCGATATATATACAATACAAACGATCAAACGACCTTCCATTACCACGAGAACTCGATCTCTCGACATCCTCCAAGCATATATATACTTAGCGAAATTTCTCAAGTCGAACGAGAAATGTCGTCATACTTCTCAACTCTTCGTTCCATCCTCCTCGTTTTCAGCCATCGTTCAGAAACTCGAAAATGTGCAGCAAGTATCGCCCAAGGCGTTCAAGCGAAGCGAGGAGGTTCGATACTTCATCCTGATATCAACTGTAATGACTTGGGCAAGCACGAAACCGTTGAATCCGGACGAGCCGGATTTGCCATTCACCGAGGAGGACTATAGAAAACGAAAACCTCATCCGAACTTCAAGAACCACATCCAATGCGAGAAGGACGTGGTGGTAACGAAGAAGAAGATCAAACTGAAGGATAAACTGAAAACGTTGGTGATCTGTTGCGGGGTGACTTACGGCGACGAGGAGGGACCTCTGCATCATTTGTTCAAGATGGCGTGGCTGAACGCCCCCTCCCTCCCGATTTTAGGCAGGGGTAACAATAGGATCCCGTTGCTACACGTCCGTGACATGACCAAGTGAAGTGCGGAATGATTTGTACGAATGCGGTCTCGCGGAATGGCTTCGTTAATGGCTTCAATAATTCTAATTCCTGTTAAGCACTCAATGATTTTCGACATAGGATTTGCCAGGATTTGGCAAATCGCGCGATTAAAGTGGTCTTTATGTTGTACGTGTATATCTTGTTTCGAAATTACCTTGACTGAATTTATTTTAGCCAGTTTAACAAGCTGGAACGTAATCTGGATGAATATCCTTGTTAGTAATTAAGTAGTTTTTCGAATCTGATTTTGAAAGTTATATATGATTTTTAGTTATAGCAAGTTATTTTTATCTTTTACTATTATTTGTTTTTTTTAATAATTGATCTTTTCTTGGATCTTTAAATTGTAAAAAGTCAACAAGTTGAATTTTTTTTTTCCTTAAAGAACCAAACGATGAGAAATTATAATATTTATTATTACATTTATGCATATTTTGTGCATATCAATAAAAGATGGATATTCATGATATATTTTTGTATTGGTACACAGTGTAATACTGGACGTGTTGCAAAATTGGCCTCAACTGCAATATATCGTGGCTGTGGAACAGGAACCGGCCTCACAAGCTGCTATTGTCAAGGTATTATAAAGGAAACGTCTTTGTTACATGTACATTTTTCACGCTTTACTATTATTCGAACTTGCTTTCTACAAATTTTCTTTTTGATCTTCTGATAGTTCTCTTTTCATTTATTTTATTATCGCTTTTTATATTTTTTTCATTCTCTTTCAATGTAAATATATGCTTTGAATATATATATATATTTCCATTGTAATAATAATTATAATATTTGTGGACAGGAATCAATTAATTCAATGATTTAATTTGTATTATCGACAATTATCGATTATTACAACTCTTCATTTTATTTCAAAAATTTGAAATTTCCAATTATTCATTCTTTTGTCTGAAAAAATTCGAGGCAAGCAATATCAGAAATAATCAATCAAATGAAATCATCCATCTAATCAAAACATTTAATATTTTTTCAACGAAAGAATAGAATAAGAATTGCATGCATGCAAAAAGAATGTATAATAGAAAGACGCACGAACTTGTTTCACAGGCTATCAGCAAAGTGCTAACCACCGGCAAGGTGAAAAGGATTGAAATGGAGGAAGCTTTCTTATTGCCGGAGGTCACGCAACAAATATACGACGTAATGACGATGAATTTAAACATCGATCCTGTTTACATCACAGACAGGATATCTTGGCACCTCGGCGCACCATTTTCCGACAGCATCAGTCTCATAGTGAAGGAATATAAAATGACGCGAAATTTGAACCCAATAAGAATAATCGTTCTTGGACCTCCAGCATCTGGGAAGACAAAAGTGGCGAAATATCTCGTCGATCATTACGATATCCATTATATTCACGTTAGTTCATTGATCGAGAATACGATCGCGGAATTGGTTAGTATGATCTTTTAGAAGAAAATAATTAAAATTGATAACGAAATGAAAAAGAAAAGGAAAAAAGTATCGAGAACATAGAAAACAGCGAACAACAGAATTCTCTCGGAAATATAAAAATACGAACTTCCGTTTTATCGAGTTCGAAAAAGTGATTTAATATTCGATTCGAGCAGACGAGGGAGATCGACGAAGAGACGATTTTAAGAGAAAAGGGCGAGGTTGAGCAGGCAATGGAGGACATGGACGAAGAAGAAGAGGATTTATTGGAGGACAGAACGGCGAAACTCGAGGAGCAGCAAGAATTGTTGGATGAAATACAGCGAAATAAACAGAGGGCCAACGGTTATCTCGACGATGATCTTGTAAACAGGTCAGTGTTACGCGTTCCTCACAATCAAATAATTTTTTTTCATCCCCGTTGCAAAGAGAACGTCAAATGGTCACAGACACACTTTCCATTGCTCGTACCATTACTCTTTGTCCAATAATAGTAGGTCACTCGATCTATTGTTCGTTAGGAATATCGTTCGAATTTGGAATTCTATCTTCAAATATTTACAAACGTTTGAAGTGATTTCACGTCGCGTATGCGTATAGATGTTTGCTCGAACTTCAATCGTGTAGTTACGGCTGTACGTAAGTGATTCACATTATCGATATCGATCGTGTGCATGGCAAATAACATGGCATGCTAAACGAATTGGATGTTAAACCATATATATATATGTATGTATGTGTTTGTGTCCAGAAAACCGCGTGTTCATTCAGTTAACCGTTTCGATCGCCCTTTGTCTTTTGTTGTGGCAATCGTTGGTCCGCACGCGAATTTGATTTGTCGATCAAAGCCCGCGATAATCGTGTCATAGATCGGACACCGCTTTGAAGAATGCTTCCAACTATCGGTATTTCTCTATCGAGAAATTCCGTTCCTGAAGAATTTTGACTCTTGTATACAACAACAAGATATACCTGCAGGGTGTTTGCGTTGTTATCTGGACTGGAATTTCTCAGGCGAAGGAATAGAATAGTTTAACAACAATAACAACGTTGTTAAAAATTTGTTTACACTTTGTTTACACCTCGAAAAAAAGAAATTTAATAAGCCACAATGCAGCAATGAAACTTTCATTGTCAAAAATCAATCTCCAATTACCCAAAAATTATTCTATAAACATTAAATACGATACATGAAAAAATAATAATGATAAAAAAAGAAGAAAAATAGCGAAATATATTCCTCTTGCACATATTTCGTACGTAATCCACGAGAGAATAATGCACGAAATCGAATAATACCGAAACGTGAACATCCCGTACGTGATATCAGCGTTAACGGGATCACGCTATTGACCTATTCGACGTGGCTTTAAAGGCGTGTTTTCACGTGTATAACGCGCCTCGTGGAACGAGCGTATGACGGAAAGCACGCGACCCATTTCTGCCCAATTTCGTGTCTCCTATACGCGCATATTATGCGCTGCATGCTTTCTTCAGAGGAGGAATCGCGTCCCCATGCGTAACGCGTGAATGGCCCTTGAAAATATTTGGTTAAAATTTTATGGGGTTAAAATCGGTGATAAGCGTTCCCGTATATTTGCGTCAAATTGGATTAGATCGTAGTATTAACATGATACACGATGTCAGGCGTATATTATTAATGTCTCTGTCGCAATTTGACGGAATAATGCTGTATCAGGTAGAATCGTGTTACGTTATTAAACGTATTACGATCTTCGCGTTGCGGAATTTATTGCGAAGTTCTTCTCTCCGCAATTTGATATTCCTTTTAATCAAATAGAAAATTTTTCCTACGTGAATATAAACATTATTTTTAGAAATGTTATTCTTTCTATACTAAATTATATATACGAAGAAAAATATTTAGTTATATATTTGATAAAATATATTCTGATTAATTATATACTTTAATTGGTTGTATAATAATGAGCACATAAGGATCATTTTGCGAACGATCTGGATATCAAGTATGCTTCACGTATCGCGCAAGGGTATGTATAATGATATTTCTTGGAAATGGGGCATGATTGTTGCACATGTGCGTTATAATCGCGTTGTTATATGTGACATAGTTGTTCCTTTGGATGCTTTCAAGCAAATGCGGTGGCATTCATACGTGCTTTGTGATGGTCCATCGGTGTTTCAATGAAGTTCTATTGGAAATGTTTATTCTTTAAAATATCGTATTTTTATGCGACATTATGATTTATGGAGAATGAATGATAAAAGTTACGAATAAAATAAAAAGAAAATATAAATTCTTTAAAAAATAAATCGATATATTTTATAACTATTTTCAAACTTCTCAAAAAATTTGCAAAATTATTCAATTTCCTTTACTTTCTATCGAGTTAATCAATAAATTTAAGCTTGAAATTAAATTAAATTCTCTCTCTCTCTTTCTCTCTCTTCTTTCTTTGAAAGAAGATTCCAATAACAAGAGTAAAATAACAAATTGAATATCAAGTTTTTTTTTAAAATGTAATTTGAATACATTGATACTCATCTCAATTTCTCGTAACGATCTTCGATTACATGAATATCTTAATAACCCATAACTTAAATGATTATATTCTACACGTGTAATAATAATTTTCAAGATCGTAAGAATCTTAAATGAAAAATAGTCAATTGTATCGTTAATTGTAAAAGGATCGAAAGATAATAACAAATGAGAAATGAGAAAGGCGTATTAATTATTAATTTCACGGTTCCTTTATCTAATTCACGAATCCTTTCGAGATGCTTATTATGAATACGCATGAAACGTTTTTGAATCAACCGGTGAAAATGAGATACAATGAGAAACGGTGTAACAGGAGCGGAAGGCTGTCAAGTCTTTGTCATGCTTTCCAACGAGACTTCCCGCTTTTTCTTTTTTTGAGTTCAGTGGTACGGGTTTAATTGGTAGAAAATCGTGGAATGTAGAAACGCGAATTTCTGTGCTCGTTCGAACGACGCACAAACAGTCTAAGCAAGAACGACGTTAAAAAAGAGCATCGCTTTTCAACGAGACGTTTCTTTTCCTCTTTCACTTTTTCTTTCTTTCTTTCTTTCTTTCTTTTTTTTCTTTTTCCTTCCATTTGTCGTATTTGGATTTAACTGGTCTGAAAATCGAGCAACGATGTCGAAGTGTTCTTCTCGTGTTTGATGAGGTTTGAACGATGCGCAGACAGTTGCAAGGACGACGTTGAAAAAGAGTGTCGCTTCGAAGAGCGACTAAAAAAACTTAAGCAGCTGATGGGAACGAGGTTTTTCGAAAGGAAAGTAAAATGAATAAAATAATATAAATGAGACGTTATTATGAAAAACGTAGAAATGATAATCTTGTTAAAAATTATTTTAGAATATTATTACGAATATTATTACGAATATTATACGAGAAAAGGAGAAAATAATATATCCGTTAATTTCTTTAAACTTTATAGAATGTAGGATAAAGGAAGTGATGAAAGAAATAGCGATGAAAAAAAAAAATATTAAACGCATAATGGGAATTTTTTTTTTTTCATAAATACAAAGTTAAAAACAGAATTTAAAATAACGTAAATCGACCGAACAAAAATTGTAAATGAAGTGTTTTTCAATGTTAACGCAATGTTGAACTTTAATAAGTTAAAAATAAAATAAGAATTATCCATATGTAAAAGGTATTACGGCATTATTTACAAAAAAATTGATTGATAAACATAAGAATAATAAAATTATTTTAAATATTGATTTTATAAATCAATTTTTTCAATCTTCTTTATACCAGAAAATGGAGTCAATTTAACAATTTAACAAAATTTTTGATTCGTTTATTAACGAATGATAACAACATTTTTTTTTTACATCCTTTGAAAAAAATCCACGATGTATCATCTAAAAAAAAAATAGGATAAAAAATCCTTATTCACGAATATGTTCACCATCAATTTTAATACTTTTTTTTTTTATTCTAGAATCGAGTTTCCAGAATTATTTCACGAATTTACATCAGTATACTTAAAACATTGTCACAGATTGTTCCAGAGGAAGTTGCGCTCGAAAGAATGTCAGAATCAAGGCTACGTCATGGACGGTTACCCAAAGACGTTGGAACAAGCGCAAATGTTGTTCAGCGGTGAACGCGCGGACGAACTCGAGGAGGAGGTGGACGAGGAGGCCGAAACGGAAGTGGTTACTACGATTCTACCCGAATTGGTGGTGTCGTTGGAGGCGAGCGATGATTTTCTGAAGGAGAGGATCATTCAACAACCCGAGAAGAACATACAGAACACCCATTATACCGAGGAGCACATGATACGACGTTTGAAGGAGTACAGGTGATGTGCACATTTCCGCTCTAAGTTCGCCAATGAGGCAAGATCAGGGAGTTAATTAAGAGATGTCTAAGTGATGCTTTATCGCAATGGTTTTGAGAATTCTGAGAATTACACGGATGAAATTTAATTAATTTAAAGTGATCGGGTGATTTGTTGGAATTTTTAGAATCTTTAGTTTTACAAGATTTTTTTCATAGAATTTAAAGGAATTCGAATTAATCAGTCGATTTTGAATTTTTATTATGAATGTTAAAGAAATAAGCGAGGGAATATAAATTCTTTTTTAGAACGAGTGACAAGCGAGATAATTAAATCTGTGAGTACAATGTTTATAATATTATAGTAATTTAAAAAAAAAAAATAAAATGCGATGCTTAAGCCAGTCAATGAAGTTTTCAAACGATCCAGAGTGGAAACGTTATTCACGCGACGTTTATCGTGGCACGTGTTTCGAATATCGATTAAATAACGCACAGCATACTTATCACGAAATTTATAGCGATGCAATGAAAAATATTATCAAATCGCGCGAGAACCGATGACAAGAGGCCGATTATTAAATCGAAAAACACGCAACAATTTCCCTGTCGTTTATTCGTTTCGAAATGTAAAAATTATTCCAATGTAACATTTTCACGATTTTTCACGAACATTTCCATTTTTATATCCAAGTTGAATTGACGTAAAGTTTTTAGAAAAATCGTTTCGTCTCCTAGGAAGAGAAACACCGACGAAAACACACCCTTGCAATTTTTCGATGAGATTGAAATTCATCCGCTCATCATCGACATAGAGGAGGACGACTGTCCAGACATGTTTCCCACGATTTATCAGTGTTTGGAGAAAATCGGTCCACCGAGAAACTACGGTAAGAAATGATCTTAGACGCCGTGAAATTCGTCGTTTATCACCTCCTTCGCTCGATGAGACGATTCTTCGTAAAAAGGAAAGACGGGTAACATATATCGCGGTAATTTTTTTCTACACAGCTTGTACGAGGATTTCGCAGAATTTTTCTCTGTCTTTAGATGTATTAGCCATGTCCCCGTTTTTTTGTGCACAGAATCGTTCGTTGACCTGCAAGGAGAAGATGATAGGTGTCTCGAGTTGAGAGAAATCCAATAAAAAATATAAAGATGTCGCGATAAAACCATGTGAAAAACAATGGTTTTTATACGATACTTTATAAAGTATCGATATCAATTTCTCAATTTTCAAATAATAAATATTTTCTTTGATTCAATTTTTATTTCGATCAAGTTAAAAATTGATTAATTAAAATCATTTCCATTTTCGTGTATAATACAAATGAACGTATGGAAGCTTTTAAACTTTTATTTTTCATGGGCGCATTAGCATAAATTTCTTTCTATTCCATTAGGATTAAGCGCAGAGGAAGCGAGAAACGCGCGGAAACGCGCCGAGATGGAAGCGCTTGAAGCGGAAACGGCCGCAAAATTGCAAGAAAAGAAAGAATACTTGGAACTTAAGCGACTACGTGAGCAGAAAATGGAAGAATGGGTTGGTGTTTATTGTTTCGACTTAACAATAGTTGTATTCAATGAAAATCGATTATTCAGATTGCGAAAAATCCAATTTTTCCTCAATAATTTTAAACAGTGGAGAATTCATTCCATTATTAATAAATTATTAAATTGTGATTGTAAGGAAACTCTAAGTTTTAAAAAGAGATAATTGATAAATCATTATGGGACATTTGATAAAAATGGATAAAAATTATCAATATTGATTAAAATTTATATTTTTAAAATAAGTGTCATCCTCATCAGGATTATCTGTAGAATATTTTAATAATGTTATGCTTGACTTCGTATTTCTCAAATGTAATTAATCATGTTTTATCCAATGTGGATAGATAAAGATCAATTTGGAAGTTTCGGTAGAACAGATATTCGGTATTCAGTGTGCATAATCCGAAATTCTGAAACTCGAGTCAGCGAAGTTATATCTGACAAGTAACATTTCTATCGAAAGTTACGATCGATTAAAATTTCACTTGATGGACTTAATTAAGAAAAAGCAAAATCTTGATTCATTAATAATTTGATTTTTATTCGTTTAATTTTTAAAAATTTCGACATTTAATAAGAGAAATGTACAAGTTTGATTATTCTATCCAGAAATAATTAATCTGTTTGCATTATTAGAAAACAATAATGGATTTAGGTATTTGAATAAATATACGTGTTAGAATTTTATATTTATTAGATATATTAAAATTGAATATATAGAATAATAAGAATATCTATGATTTCATTCAACTTGTTTAACGAGTTCAAATATTTATTGATCGATTAATTAAATCGAAAAAATTATTTTACCAATTCAAAATGAAAATGAAAATCACTCACGTTTGCATAAAAATAATTTGACATTCGCGAAACGAGTCAACCTTTGATTTATTTCGACATACGATGCAAATGAATTAATAAAAGAAATTCGTCATGGAAAGAAAACCGTGAAAACATGAAAATTGTTAAAAACATTCGCACAAAGGATTACATTCGACACGATTTTTCGCGTTCTTTGTTTCATTCTCATCTCTCTCCTCGCATACCTTTTTATCGCGAAAATAAAAAAGGAACTAAAGGAGCATAAGAAACCAGGAGCAGAATAACATTTTAATAACCTCGAATAAAAATGAAGAAAACAAAAAATCTGGGCACAATAGATAGAATAAAATTGTTTATATCCATTCTTTGTCTTGTCGTTTTTTGTCGTTTTGTATTAAGCAAACTGATAGAGATTATTGAATTGCATTTTACGCGATATGAAAATTGACTGTTGACCGATGGTTTCTTTCATATATGTCGTAATGATGTCGTTGAAACATCGAAATGTCAAACGATTTTTTTAATTTTATTTGTCCTAAACATCGTAGTAACGGGACTTATCGCCACTCAGTTTCACCATGAATTGGAATTTTTTTCATTTCGAGAATGACTCTTACTTTCATGGAACATTTAATTCTTTTTTCATGAAAATAATAATAATCCATCGAATAATAAATATATTTAATTTATAAATTAAACTAATACAATTTTACATGTTCCTGCAACAAATATAATTTTATTGGAGTTGAAAAATCATTATCTTAAAAGTATTTTTTAGAAATTGCTTTTCTATAAATATATTGTTTTTCGAAGAAATAGGGATTAATGACTTTGATTAGTATAATTAATAATTTAATTTAATTTCGAATAATAATTTATCTCATCATATTTACGAACTGTACTTCATTTTTCATTCTTCGTAATTTTTTTCTCTAATACGATAGATTTTTTGCAATTTGGCATGACGTATACATATTTATAACATTTTTTGCACGACAAATCAACGAGCTTTTTGCATATATACACGCATACTACATCTATTTATCTCAGTTTCGTGGATATACGTTATCGTTCCTCGGCTCATGAAATTTTCAACATTCAAAAACTTACTTTTGCTCGTGATAAAGTGACTCGTGACATCAAATTTCTGATCCCTACGAAAAAGCTTCATAAAGCCTATTTGTAATTCAAATTCAGTTTTTTTTTCTCGTTAAAGTATTATGATAAATAGCTTCCATTACGTAAAATTTAATCGAACATGTACTTTCTTTCTTTCGTTCTTTTCTTCTTTTTTTCTTTTTTTGTATAAGAAATTCTTTTTTAATATTTCGATAATCTTTCCAAACGAAATTTAATAGTCTCGTAATAATCTCTGGATTAAACATTTTTCTTATTATTTATCGTCAATAATTTTTTTACTGTATCGACAAAGAGATAAATATTATTGGTTATTATTAAAAATACCAGAAAATGGTTCATTTTTAAAGAGAAAAAGTCGAAGTGGAATTTACTTTGATCATTAATTTCAAGAAAGTGGAATATTGTTTTCGAACATACTTGTGGTAATGGTTAGTGGTTTGGTGCAGAGATATTTATCGTTAAAGTTTCCTAAAAATATCAGAGACAAATAATAAATAAAAGTGGAAATTGTTAAAGTAGGTCTTTTTTTGGTGTTGTTCTCCGTAGTTTATTACTGTAATAAGAGTTGTACCATGTATAATGCAGCGAAAGTGTTTCATATCAAAAACCAAAGTTTATTATCGCAAAAATGTTTAAAAATTTATATCCTCTATGACGTTAAAATCGTTTCATGGTAAATGGTTCTATTGAAAGCGTACAGTTGTTTTGTTTACGATATTAATCGATATCTAAATTTAACTAGTGTTTAAAATTCAAATTATTATTCCATTTCTTTGTAATATTCTTTCTCTGATATTAAAAATAAACTCTGGCATTGATATTAAATAAGTTCAAAGTCATCTCGAACAAAATATTATTACTGTGGCAATTAGTTTCGAACAAACAGCAATATCAGGTTAATAAAAAAAAAAGAAAAAAAATTAAAAATATTATACTGAGGCTGAAAACAAATTGATCAAAAATTAAAAATATTGTTCTTTATTTAAAAATATTTGCATTGAATATATCTTTCATTTATATTATAATAATACAAATCGTATTAGTATTATTAATAATGCAAACTTAGTCACGTTAAAAATAATAAAATTTCTATTTATCATCAATTTTTAAATATATCACAAAGAATAATTTTCTTTTATATTTTTTTAATAATTATTTTTTCTGATTATTATGAATTAATATTAGTCACATGCAATAAAAAACAAAATTTTTTATTACAAATTACGATTTTTAAATTAATTAATCACGAAGAATAATTTCTCCTTAAAGAATAAAAATTTCTCCGTATCCTTAGACGAATCTGATGGAAAAACTGACAGAGGAACAGGAAGAAAAACTCTGCCTGGCTAGCCTCCCTTTGCGCAACTATTTGATGAAATACGTGTTGCCAACCTTGACGCAAGGACTCATCGAAGTTGCAAATTTGCGTCCAGACGACCCAGTTGATTATCTCGTAAGTCGAAAAAGCAATCCACCTTATCGCTTAAGAAACGCGTTTGATGCCGGGGAAATTAGCTACGAAACTTTTCTCTTTCCTTCGTCCTTTTCTTAACGTGACTTTCTTTCCCTTTTCTTGATTTCGAAGTTTAAAAAATGGATATAGCGTGTTGTAAAAGAATGTTACATTCATAATAGGATTTTTAATCGAAAGAGATTAAAGATTATTAATTTAAATTTTATTTTATTTTATTTCTTTTTTTTTTTTATCCATGATTTAAATTCTCTCAAAAATATATATTTCTCTTTTATTATATATTTACAATGAATTTACCTGAAAATCAACATTTTTTAAACAATTTCATCAATTTCTCTTATCTCTTTTTAAGATTCTTATCTAATGAAAATTTCACGTTGAAATTTAGATCAATATCGAAAGTTTTTTCATGAAGTGCACTTTATATTGGTTTCGTATCAATTTTATAAAATCTATCTCCTATATTTCATTATCGTATAATTTATATAGAATAATATATAAAATAAACGATTAGAAAATAAAGATGAAGAAAATTGGAGCTTGTATAGATCAATGTCATTTTGAAATATGATAGAAAAAAAAAAAAAAGAAATATGACAGTTCGAATTTTATTATTTATTGAATGCGCACGTATTTTTAACAAGATTTTACAACGTGTTAACGAGGTGATAACAAAAACTGTTAAAACTCACTCGTTGCTCGATGACTCGTAATAAAACAGTTTTCGTTCCGTTGGATTTATCACGAAATAATAAACGATTATTTCAAGTATCGAATCTATATATATATTAATCGTATATTGGATTAAACTGAATATTTTTTTTTTTTTTTTGGCAACAATTTGGATAAAGTAAGTTGCTGTTTAGATGGGGAGCATTCTGTTTCAATTGGTGAAAAAAGGCAAGATCTTACGCCATAGTTATTTCATTTAAAAATAACTGTCCTTAAGTTATTGACTTACCTTAATCGAATTATCTTCTCCACAATTTAGCTTGAATTTTTCATTCATTTGTAATTTTCCGTTTTCCTCGACAATTTTTCCTCGATTCATAATGGCCGGTATTTATTCTTTCAAGAATTAATTTAAGAACCTTATTAACCGAAAAGCGAATTTATTTAAGAACGAAATGTTTATTTTGTTCACCATAATAATATTTTTAATGAAATACACGAAATATTGTAAAAAAGAGAAACTAAATCGTCATTCAAGTTTCGATCGCAAATCGAAAACAAGCTTCATCTCGACCACGATCAAACGTCAATTCCAAGAAAGAATTATCCACATAAAAAATTCAATAACGATAAATAACGTAGCTTGCAAACAAAATACAACGTTTGTATAAATCCATTACAAATCAATCGACGATAAATCGAAGAAATCCCCGTCAAACGCATCATCCCTTTCCCAACAATACTTGCCAATATAACAATAACTCGCAGCAACCACAACTCCCCCCTCCAATGATTGACGTATCGACGTTTCTTGATCCGCTTCTTACGACGATTAAACAACGATCCACGGATGGAACGCGGAGGCGCGGATTAATTCTGACGGTCGATCACCCTCCGTGCCACCCTCCTCCCTTTCTCCCGTTAATCCGCTCATACGAAGGACGTTCGAGGAACGAACTCGAGGTCGAAACACGAGCATATCCTCGTCGAACGTTTGCATCACATCGGCCGCTTCATCGATCCGCCCCTTTCTTTTATATAAGGTGAACGAGACGAACGGGGAGGGTGGTATAAGGGGAAGGAAGAGTGAAATAACGGCGAGGTAAATTTCTATTACGTTCGGTAGCCTCGGTCCCGGCGGGCCTTCCAACCATTCGTATCTCGCGTTTTTGGCTCGTGCCGCACGACCTTCCAACGTCCCTCGTTCAAGGGTCGGCTTCGTGTATCGGCTGTTTCGTTACGCGAACCGTTACGCCGCTACAAGTTGTGCGTTTTACGAGCAACGCCACTCGAAGAACCATCCACGACTCGTTCTCTGCCCGTCTTCCCCTCGAATCTCGGCGATCCTTGAAAAGGTTATCTCGTAGAGAGAGGGAAGAGGAGTTCATTCTGGCAGACTTTTTCAGGTTTTAGGATAGTTTGTCGGAATAATGCACAGTGGGAGTTTAGCGTAGGTCAAGATTGGAATTATCGTTGGATTGCATGGGGAAGAAAGGATAAATATTAAATGAGAAAATTGGAAAATTGGAATTTTTGATTAAAAGTTGATAGAATTAAGTGATCTCTACGTCATTGCGGTCGAATATTACATGCTTTTATTTTCTAAATTTTTAAATATACGCATAAATATTCGGTAAGTAAATGAATACTCGTAATTAACCAAAAGCGAATAACAAAATGAGGCGAAAGCATTGAAAATTCAAGTTCAAGGTAAGAAAGTGAATTAGGAGGCAAGAAGTGAATGCTATAATTGAAAATGAACATTTGTTGCACTCGCAACCCGTCGAGGCCTCGATAGATCCGAAGTAGGCGTAGAAACGAGCCAATACCTTTTCATAAGATGGAATCCAAACAAGAATTTACTCGATTGCGGGTCTTCGAAGCTTTTTCAATCTTCTTCAAGTGACATTATATGTTGACTCAAGTTCACCGTCGTAACGCGAGTCTGAACTCGCCACTGATTTCATTCGTTTTCTAGAAAACATTTCCTCGTATTTTCCTTTTGAAAGAAGAATTTCATGCATCGCGTAGCGCGAATTGAATCATCGCATTGGCGAATTTGTTTTTTAAAACGCGATCAAGTGGTAATAATTGGCAAATGTATCTTTTAAAAAAAAATAGTACGATAATTAATCGAGGAAACGTTTGATTGTAATTAATTTTATCCGAGATAAATAAGGAGTTATCGTTAATCGTTAAAGGATAATTGCTTTCAATTTTATATCTTTTCCATATCCTATCCGTAAAAGTAAAATTTCGAGAATAAAAGAAGAAAAATTATACTTATATAATTTCTTTTAAGCGTCATCTTATCAATTCTATACCTTCTACAAGTCGTGAAATTTTAACATAACTTTTATATCGTTGTTCCATCAACTTCTTAATTGAATAATTAAATTGTACATTAGTGGTCGCAAGTGCAAAGTTCAAAACTGTAAAATCTGAAGTTATGTTTTTAAAGTTGCGTTAAGAGGATCATTATAGTGTTGTTATATTACTCTTTTTCTTATATTTTTAAATTTATTTCCATCCAAGAAATGTTCATTCCAACGATCGTAATTTGCAATAGCCACTTGATTCCTTTTAACTTTGACGACCAACAAAACGCAATGAATCCTAATTACCACTTAAACCACTAATTCCTCCAAATATTGACTGGCCTATGATATTACAGTGCTAAGAGTTTAATGCTAAATTTCGTTGATTAGTCGTTGATCATAATTATTTTTCGTAATGTTAGTATATATTTTCTTGAAAGAAAATCTGACTGTCTCACGTTTTAATTAAATTTCTATATTATCCATTTAATAATGATACATTAACATCACCGTTATCCACTATTATTCAAATATAATATCTATCTACCATACAAATATTATTCCTCATTGTTTTACTAATCAAATAGGATATGTATCCTTAATTATATTAGCATGAAATTGGAAATTATATACACATCAAAATTTTATATGTATTAAAATCTGTAATGAAGAAATACACAATAACGAAGGAACATTTTTCAAAGGATAAAAAACGATCGACATTACACGAGTAATCGTTGAAAACTCTGAAACGTACACTGTTACGTAAAATGATAATATACAGAATAGCGAACATACAATATTAATATTACAAAAACGACGTATATCGAAAGCTACGTAACACATCAACTACTTTATAATCCAAAAACGTATTATTATTATATGTTTATCCATAAAAAAAAGTTTTTTGACAGCAATTTATTTTCTTGTTACATCACTGAATATCATCTGATATATGCCATGTCAACATTGTAGACAATCCAATACTTGCAACTATAAAACTCCCCATCGTGGTAAATCATAATAAACTCTCGCAATATCGTGCGCGGTTCGCGCGATTATTCACGAAATGCGAACACCTGGGACGCAAAATCCACGATGTTCTCCTCAATGTTATTACATTTAACGTTGGTGTGGTTGTAACGACCGCGAAAACTTTCACCGTTATCGTGAAATTCCACGCGGCAGAGCGTACGTTGAACCACTCCGTGTTTCAACGTGTAACTTCTCTCCTCGATTCGTTCGATACTTTTAAGCTGCGCTCTCATTTCTCTTTCTCTTTCGTACTTTTGTTTTATTAGAGATAAATATAAGAGAGGTTTCCACAGTTTTTAAATCGATCAAGGTGCGGATACGAAAGAAAATATATTTCTTTAGTTTTCTTTTTTTAGATGCTTGGTAAAGCAATCGAGGTGTGTTGTTATGTTCGATCAGAGTAAATTGAGACAAGAATAATATGAAATAATATATAAGAAAGAATAATTGGAATAAGAAGGATATTATATTGAGTGTTAATTATTATATAAAAGTATCAGTTGACGAAAATAAAATGAATCATCTTCAAAACTAATTTCAATTATTTACAATGTATCGTAGATCGATAGTTTTAGCCAAGATTGTCATATATATTTCCATATAAATACTTTATTGATGATAATAAAAATCTGAGAAATTCTTATATGCAATCGGAACAGAAAATATGAGAATTATCATGATCTATCCGCAATGTACTGATAAATAAATTTCAACTGATATTTTTTCTACTTTTATACTCGTTTTTGGAGTTAATCTTCCAGAGATATTCTACGAATATACTAATACTACGTGTTGATTTGACCCTGACTCCGTATATTGACAGATAAAGATAGCGAATACATTTGAGAATGAAACTTTCGCAATTTGCTCCGCAAGGATAGTAGTTTTCGCGAGTTGGTATTGTGTCGAGAGCGAACTGACATAGTAAAGTTACGGTAAAACTAGTATTGGCCAACTGAAATTATTGTACAAGTAATAATAATATTGTATTATTGTAATTTTTGTAGTAATTTTATTGCCGGATAGTCAATCTCAATGTAGAGTGCACTTACGAAAATTACTTTCGAGAGCATTCGAATAAATCGTTCGATGAAAATGTATCTAAATATATCGCGTTTGCATATTATAAATTTAATTATATTAAATTTCCATTCCACGTGAAAAATAAAGGGTTTACAAAATAATAATAATAACAAATAAAAATACAAAAGCTTAAAAGTCGATAAATGCAATTTAAAAGTGTTCACTTGCTTGCTGTTAAGAACATTCGAATAAAAGCATTCTTTAAAAGTGTTTCTCCTTTTATCAAGATTTGAAATAAGTGAAAAATAAAGATTTCGCAAATATAAAAGCTTGAAAGCAATGTCTCTCACTTACGAACAATTTTCAAGAAATATTCGGATAAAAGCTTCCATTAAATATATACATCTTTCTCGTACATTTATCGAGATTCTAAATAAGTTTCGAATAAAACTTGAAAGCTTGGAAATCGATAATTTTAGAACGAACATTCTTTTCTTCGCTTCTTTTGTTCGCCATTTTTTTGGAATCTTTCATCGATAACAAATGATAAAAAGTCGTTCGATGAGGATAGAGCTCAACAATTGTCGTTGAACGAATATCGGATATGAGAGATTTTTATTGACCAGGAGAAAAGTTTAAGAAGAAATTGATGCAGAGACGGAAAGTTTTAATGGCACATGGAATTCAAAAAGAGAACGTTAAAGCTAATGCTCTGGTGAAATTTAATTTTGATCCTTGAATATTGAAACGCGAGAGTTTGTAGTTTCGTGATTGGTTCATATCTAGCAGAATGCAACGCGTAGTGTAATCCGAGTTTGAATTTATCGTTTAGATTTTATGGAGCATTGATTCTTCATTAATCATCGATTCGCGATAATGGAACAATTTTGATGTCATTCATCTCTATTGATATCTAATCATTGGATGCAATAGGATAAAATTGTTTCAGAAAAAGTGAATCTAAGTATTATGTGTGAAATTTGTGAAATTTTTATATTCATCGAAGCTTGTTCAATTTCTTAAATAGAAAGTATTGACTCAAAAAATTCCAACTTTAAATTTTATTCACGATTAATCTAATATTAATCTAATATTATTACTTCGATCATGAATGTTTTGATTGAAATGACAACAAGACAGTATAAAAAATAAAAAATCACTTATATCAATTGATTACAGGGAACAGTAAGAGTTTTGATTCGATATTTTTTTCATTATCTTCTTATCTTTGATCAATCTTTCTTTTGACGAAATTGGTTAAGACATTAATAATGTGAAGTTATGTGAGGAAATAGATTTATATTCCAGTAAAAATAATATAAAAGATAATATTTTTTTATTTTAAAAATATATTTGTGTTTAATAATACGCGAAGTAAATGTAATAGGCAATATTTTGAGAACGATGTCGTCAATTTATAATACAAGGCACTTGTCATTGTTGGGAACAATGAACGACATACTTGCGAACTGACTTTCTTGTACAATATGTGTCGTCTTTTGTTAGATCCCATAGAAGCTAGAATTGCATTTATTTTATAAGGAGAAAAAGAATTTCTCGATCAGACTGCTAAGCCGGATCTCGAACCCATATTTTTCTCATTCGACAGGCAATTGATGTTGTCAATTAATTTATCAAAAATCATCGAACGAATTTTCTTTTTTATCGAAAATTATAAAAAGATCCACAGAAATGGAAACTCTTCTCGTGAATGTAATAATTTTCAATTACGGTTTTTACGTAAAATTAAAATATATTGGTGATTCAATTTGATGAAATAATTAATAAAGATATTAATATAGAATTCGATATTATATAATTTCTCGTTTTAATGAACAAGTTTGCAAAATATATTTAAAAAATTCATTATTATGCAACGATAGTTCGTATTGCGCTATTCTAAATTAGAAATGTTTGAAACTGAGAGGAAGAATTTTATGTTTTCGAGTAACTTTGTACAACATAATTATTACTTTATATTATTTTATTACATTAATTACACTTCAACGATTCTAAATTAAATATTAATTTAATATTAATATTGATCGATGAATAATTTTAACAGATTAATTTTGAAACGAAATTACTTTTTCTACCATGTAATTCGCAAGATTCGAATTTCCTTCTTCCTTTTCCATTTCAAAATTAAAAATTTCCTTTCTTGAAGATTCTTATTAACCAAAATACTTCGCTAATCTTTATTAAATTATCTTTTAATTGTCAATTTATTTATTACGTCGCTAATTAAAATTTTTCTCAATTTATACACGAACCAAGTCATCCAAGTACCCTCTTATACTTATCCATTATGGAACAATATTTCCATACGAAATTTTCATCTAGTTAAACAGCACATTGCTTGTGAGATAAATAAACAATGGAGAAATTTGAGAGAAATAGTAAATATCGATCGAGGAGACAATTGTATTCTACAATAACGAGATGCCACGCGCGTCGGTGAGCTTTAATAAATAAACTTCTCGTTCAACGCAACTTGGAAGTTCAACCCTTGAAACAAAGAGGGGAATGGGAATTAATGACGAGACTTTTAGACGTATTGCCAGTACGATACGCGAAATAAATAAATTCGAATTACAAATGTACACGTAACGACGTGACGATCATTTAAATTTTGGGATATCAATCTTACTACGAGATTTAATGAAAAATATCGTGCCGTTTCTACCAATGAAACTATTGAAAAGTGTTTATAAAGTATCAAGAAAACATGGTATTCGTTTTAATATTGTGAATTATTTGTTCATTGAAACGAGATTAAGTGAAAATTGTGCCATTTTTTTCAACGAAATAATTAAAGAATATTTAAGGCATCGATAAAGTGTAAAATATTTTGTGAATCACGTTGATGTGATTTGTGGAAGTATTTGATAGACACTTTGCATAGAAAATTTTTGTAAATATTTAATTATTATTCTTCTAAGTATTTTTTTTTCATTTATTTCTTCATTATTCAAAGTTTATTTTATATATAAGAATATTTTCGTAATTGTACATATAATATGTAAAATACTTACGTCATTGATACGTCATTGTATTTAAATGAATTGATATATTTTAATCCACCGGAATTGTTGGTTTATCGTCGATTTACTGGTTTAAATAATAGAGCGACGAGATCGAAGCACATCTGCATTCGAATCAAGTTTCCGGGAATTGGTAGACATTATAATTCGTTTGCTCGTTCAATTACGCAAGACTAACGAGGATTGTCTTCGAAAGAGGAGATATACTCTTTTAATGAGGAAATCGATTTTAATGGGGATCTGATAACGAATCGTTTGATTCTCTTGTTTGAATGATACTGAATTCTTCGGTGGGATAGAGTTTTATTCGATATTAGGAATGGAAAATAGAGGTAATAAGTTGTTAATAAAATATTTTTGTTCAATAAAATATTCTATTTAGTGGATTTAAGAAAAAATAATTTTATAGTTAATTTATATCTTTAAAAATTTTTATAAAATAATCTTTCTGAAGCTGTTTCACCTTTCATTCATTTTCTCCAACGAATATTTTTATGTCGTTTCTGAAAATTTTTAATTACATTTTTAATTCTTAAATCTTTTTGAAATATTTCTGAGAAAGGAAGGAATGTTCCAGAAAGAACACTTTTTTTTAAAAAGTTAGTAGAAACAAAAGAAACCGTTGGTAAAAGTCTTTCACCTTTTCATACTTATTTCTGTACCACTTCGAAAAAGATTTTACACTTTATATTCGTCTTTAACTTTAACGACTTCCAAAAGTTTTTTTTTTTTTTTAGACAAAATTACATTTTTCAAGCAGACAGTGTGCAAACTTCGAACATGGTCTGTAAATAAACGAACACTATGTACCAGACATATCGATTCTTGTCTGTTCAAACAACTCTTACTCCCCTGTGACCTTGAATTATTCGAAGGTCGCATCACAGGGATTCATTGAATTCGCTTTCTTTATCGAAGTTTTTATAAAATAAAGATAATGTATTTTGATCTTTATAAAGGAACTTTATAAAAAAATATTATACAATATTAGAGTTTAAAAAAAAAGCTATGATTAATTTTATATTCATAAGATTCTTATTCTTCCATCTTCCGATAATTATTTAATAAAATGCTCATCTTTCAGAATCTATATGTTCGTTTATAAATTATTCCGTATAATTTCTCAAGCATTGTGCAAAGATTAAAAAAATAAAAATTAATTATTTATTACAGAAAAGATCTACCAAATATTCAGTTTTTTTTATTTTTTTAAACATAGTTTCTTTTTCATAATATAATTTAACAAAAAAAAATTAATTTATCTAACGATTCAAACTCTATAAACTTAGATTAAACCGTATTAATTACACATATATAGCTTGCTCTGCGATCCAAGCACGCCACTTATTACATTCAACAAATTAATAAGCACATATTCGCTCACGAAATAACTCTTTCAATCGTTTCACATTTCATTAAAATAATATCATTAAATTCCATCGAAAATATTATCAAATTAAAATTCTCTCTTCATATCTCTTCAAACAATTAAAACTTCGATATTCGAAAAAATCACGAAAACAATTCGCCAATCAATTTTTCAGGATTTTCCAATTACTTTATTCTCAATGGATTTCTCGCTTTCAAGGGTTATTCTTTCAGATTCTCTTTTCGGAAATAAAATCAAGCCTATTTTTTTTCCTTTTCATTCGCACGAAATCGACGTGGCAACGTCAAAGAAACAGGAAAGGGGATGATCGTTAAATAACGAAATGGAGAGCAATCGAGATTGAAGGAGGAAATGGATCAAAGAATCAGACACTACCCATTTTCAAACGGGACGCGTGTATGTGCGCTGGAAATGGCGTCACGAACGCATCAAGCTTCCGGAAAGAATAACGAGACGCGTATTATACGTGTTTCGTTTTGAGGGCATCGCGTATTCCAAGTGCGTGTTCGCATCGAGTAATTTTTCACAATCGTTTTCAGTTAGAAGCTACAATTGTCGATAATGTCTTTATTTCGCTACGAATGAAATGGAGGACAGTGTATCTTTTACGTGACGTTTCTGGGATTTTTGAAATATATATTCTTACATGAGGAAAGGAACGATAAAATAATTTTTTCGTTTCTTCCTTTGTTTTTTGTTGTAACCTTTTGTTGATATTTAAATAAATATATATATATATATTATTTTCTATCTTTTATTAAATTATAGTACTGAATATAATGAAAATTACTTTTTAACTAATTTATGACACAAGTAATAATATTCATGATATGTAAGAATTATCGCTTATTCGAACTGAACATTGGAAAAAAAGCGCAATGCCATCACTTTTAACGAAACTTTCACTCTCAACCTTTCTACTTCAACGAATATCGAATTTCCAAACATAAACAGAAACAAACTTGTCAATTACTCGTGAAACGGCCACCGATAAAAATATTTCGATACTATCAACATCCTGAAATTTCTAATTCCAACTCTTTTCTTTTCCAGGCTGAATATCTGTTCAAAGAAAATCCAGAGGGCAAGATGTTCGAGCCGGAGCACACGAATGCTATGGCTTCGATTCTGAACATGATCGACAAATTCAATACCTTCTTGCTTCCCGAGGAAGAGGTGAGCAGCCAAGTATTACAACTGTTGAAACGGAAATCGCCAATGGAAGAAATAGATTCCAGCGATTCGGATGTGTGCACGATTCAAAAGACCACACCGTGTTACACTTATGACGAGGACACGTGCGTAGATGAAGAAAATGACATAACCTCCGAGCTGACCGAACTCGACGAAGAGGATTGACGAAACTCAAAGACAGGAAGATGCAAGTCCCGGAGGATTTGCATGTTTGGCCAAGCGGATTGATAATTAATTAATCTGCACGTGACATGATAATGGCAATATTTGGTTTCGCAATGTCATCCGGAATTCCTGTAATTTGTTGAGCCGTGCATACTAATGATCGTTGCGATATTTGCATAATGTATCGATTGCTCGTGCTACGGTCTTTTTGTCTTTTTTGGATATATTTTGAAATTTTGAAATTATGAGTTTTACGAGAAAATTGTTATTCAGTTTATATTTGCGTATAAGATACTTATAAAATATACTAATACGTTTTAAGATGATTGATAAGAAATATTGATGAATAAATATATATTTGTGCGAATAAAAGTTAAAGATTACAGAATTATATAGAATTTAGAAATTTAATAATTATAAAAATTTTGTGGATAAATTATGGAAAAAATTTGTTTCTTTGCGTGTATCGTATTTTTGAAATTATATATTTGGCTTAACAGTATCGTCAATTACAATTTTGATTCGAGTGACGAATATCAAAATTTTCAAAATAATTCTTTTTTCAATAATTTGATAAATTATTTAAATTTATATATGCATCGAAATTTTGTACAATTCCAAAAGAAAATGAAATAAAAATTTTTTTCATCGATCATTTCGTTTTTAGAAAGATAAAAATAACTCTGAAAAAATTAGTAATCGTATTATTCAATTACATAATTTGTTAATTATAATTTTATTTCGTTTTGTTAAATTTGTATTTTAGAAAACCTTTTCTTAAGTCCTTACAGCGTGTAACAGATGCCCCTTTAGAGGATAGTTTAAACGATTAAAGGAAACTATGTGTGAAGATGGGATAAATCAAATTGTAATTGAATCTAATTACAGGATATTTAAAACTTTAAAGCTTTATATTCTCGTTTTTATAACCCATAACGATCCTTTAAAATGTAGTTACAATTGTTTTTATAAAGCTAAATAATCTTTTATTTTAGAACGTATCGTAATACGTGGATAAAGTGGACATTTTACGAGACGTTTAATCCAACAGGTTTATTTCACAGATAAAATCGCCTTCACTTCTTAATGCGAAAGATTTAAGAGAAGGAAACAAAATAAATTACCTTATGTGTATATAATAGTAGAAACGTTTGATGTAGAAACATATAATGTAGGAGTCACTTTGTGAAAAACATTTAAAATAAGTTCACTTCGATTTCTCGAATATTTAATTTTGTTTGATTTATGTATATTTAAAAAAAGATTTTGTTCAATGTTTAATTGTATTTGATGATGAAAATATATCGCCTTGCGGCGATATAATATAATTTAATTAAATTTGATCAACAAAGTAAAATTGAAAATTTTCTTTTACTTAATTTTATTATGATTTTAAAGGTTTTTATAGATATTATAAAGATAATTTTTCTCTTTCCGTATGAAAATACAAAAATATCCCAATACAATTTTTACATTATACTATAGAAACATTCTTCACGGTAGAAAATTTCATATTCTAAATCGACCGAAAGTTCTTCAAACTCAAACACAATGATAACGTTTCTGTGTCGTCATAGAAATAAAATGATGTAACCGTTAAAAAATGTTATTTAACTTGTTAATCGAATTGCTCTTTCTGCCAGAAAGTTCTTTTGGTTAAATTAATTTCAGTACTTTTACAGATTTTAATATTTAATATTTATCAAAATAAATATAACGCGATGTATATGTACTTAATAGACTAATTTGAGAAAAAGTTGATTAAAAAAAAACAACAAATTATTTAAAATATTATTTCGAAAGAAAAGTGATAAAATAAAATAAAAAATTATTTGAATTTATATCGATATAATAAAATTTGTTTCAATTTCTACAGTTGTAAATAATATCGATATATATTTAATAATTACATCTTTCACTTCTGTAGATTCATTTTCGATTCAATGATATTATTTCAACGAACAGAATAAAACAAAATAAAAAAAAATTACTCGAAACCGATATCTAAATAACAAATGTTTCATTTCATAATTTTCACGAATACAATAAAATAAATTAAATAAATACAACAGTCTATATTTAATAGTCGTATCCTCCATTTCCTCACGAAACCTCTAAAACATAACTCTATCCTGCCTTCACGTCAATAATTCCAATATCCTGACTCGATAATCGAAGATCCGCTGTTCGATTTTGTTGATCGTATATCGATTGAAATAGGATGTTACGCGTCATTTATTAGCGCCAAGAGACGAATCGTTTAATCGAAACATATTTCGAGAACTTCCATATGTCGAGATATGATATATATATAAACTGCAGGATCCATGAATTCTCTATTCGAAACGTTACAGACCTTGACCGATTCATGGTCGTAATATTCAAAAATTCGAAAGTTAAAACTACTATGAGATCATTATTAACCGCACATTTGACAAAGAGTTAATTCGATAACAATGGTTTCGTTCTAGGAATCAATTGTTGTAGAATCTTTTATTAAAAAAATTTTTTTCTTTTTTTTATAATAACCTTTAGATGTAGGAAAAATATGTTATTCTACAAATGAAACACGTTAAAAAAAAGGATTGGAAAGTAGCCAACTGCATTGAAAGTAATATATATTCTTTATCTTGAATTTGATAAATTTAAATATTTGGAATGTTTGATTGAAGCGAAGTACGATGTATATACGTCTAAAGATTTCCTTTTTATTGAAAATCCATAAAAAACGAAATAATGTAATAATTAATATAATTGGAGCAAGATGATTTTAAACAGAGAGCAAAAGTGTGAAAATTAATTTAAAAGAGTTGCACATTAAAGAAGAATTTGTAATTATGCAATAGCAATCACAATTACAATTAATTGAATTTAAATCTCATTAGGAAAATAGGATGAAATAACTAAAAAAAGTAAAAATAATTAGGATGAAATAATTTAAGAAAAATAAGAATAATTAAAATTTGAAAAAAAACATTGTGATTATAAAAATTTAAAAATCACAAAAAGTATTCGATATTCTAATATTTCACGCGCCAATAATATAAATTGATTATGTAAGTCTTTCGATATGATTCGATATGATCAAATGACCAATACATACAGTCATAATAAATATATATAAAATGTTTGCACTAAAAAGCAACAGGCAGTGAAAGATGTTTACAATGATTCGTAAAAATACATAGGAATTCAAATTCTTTTGGCTGACATTCATTTATTAGCTCGTTACTTTCTTCGTTTCTTCGTTACTTTAAGTGAAAAATCGCGTTGCCAAAGTGAAAAAAGAAGTAGAAAGAAAAAAAGAGGAAAAGAAAGCAAAAAAATAGAAAAAAAAGAGAAGAAAAACGAAGAAAACAACGGCGTTAAATTCGTTCGTTAAATTCAATATTTTAAACGGATCGGAATCTCTTCGATAATAGAATATGTTGATTTCCTGTCGCACAAGGTATTATAATATATCCCGAGGATGCACACCACAAGCTTAAAATTCGTATTCAGAAGACTATGAACACTTTATCGAGCCATAGGCGATCTCACGAGGCCAAGGACGATGCACATTGTTCCTCGTCTTTAATATGACGTAGGTCTGCTCCTTTTGAACATTTCTAGGTATCTATGCTTTTCCCCTTTGAAAACAAGCGATAAATTGCTCTACATTGGGAGAATATCGATAAAGATATATTTTTTACAATTGTCATCTTTCCCATCTTAAATCTAGAATCTATTCGTGAAACGATTCGTCTACGAAGAATCGTGCATGGCGAATAATATACTACGAAGTGGAAAAGCGGTACTGTAACATAAATTTTCTAATTTTTATAAGAAATGTTATTTTAATTTGTAAAAATATACGGAGTGATTGATGAGAATTAAAATGATTTTTTAGATAAAAGATTTTTTTCACCGATACCATTTTTTCTTTCGATCCTCGTGCACGTAATAAATCACTGCATCACGTTGTCGTTTTTATCATCTCTGATATTTTTATAACATCCATCACGTTCTTTATCTCTCTCTCCCTCTCTTTTTCTTTTTCTACTTTTTATCGGATAGTTAAGGTTATAATTGTTTCTTTTAACTTTCACAACGGACCATTATCGATCCCTCATAAATATAAATAGATGTGTGCCAAGTTCAAAACGATACGCAACACCTACACGATCGTTGTGTATCGTCTGGTGAAAATATGCCACGATAATAAATCCCGACACGCGGGACGACGCGTCAAAACATTGAAAAAAATTCTACGAGACGAGATTTTGTTTATTCTTTCGAACTTGCGAACTTTTATCCTTTTGATTAAATAAAGAGACAAGATAAACTAAGTACAATTATTCTATGCTATTTCAGAAAACATTATATCTTTATTTTTATAAAGTGGAAGAATTTTCAATTACGTCTCGAGCTCGAACGATCCATAATTCCTTACATATAGCGTACTCCGGTTCAACAGGTAAAACGCTCATCATTTCCTTACTTCATTTCTCCTTAACGTCGCGATATCGATTCAAAATTATTTATCGCGTCGAAAACAAAACTCTTCCCTTTCTAAAAGCACTCTCGAATTACAACAACAAAATCTCGAAACAAAAATAGATCGATTTTACGCGTCCAGATCCAATCTCATTCGGGATATATAATCATACTCGATCCTGAATTTTCGAAGAGAGTTAGTTGCCAAAGAGATAGATGAACGATTCGACGGAATATCAAATATCACCTCGAGGTGCTTACTCGTACGCGGCGACGTATATAGCCAGAGCGTGGCCAGTATATCTGTATCTTCAAACACCTGTTAGCAACTCGTGTGGGCGGCTCGCCACATCGCCTTTAAATTCTCGCCGTGATTAAGCGGCTTCCTTTCGTCCACGATTCAATCGTATCCGCTGCGTTCACGGCTCATAGTATCCACGCGGTTTTCTTTCGACTAGTCGTACTTTCCTCACTCTTCACTTCGTTGTATCGCTCGCGTGGCGACGAGATCGTACTCACGCGCGCGAACAGGCCACGGTGGAGAAGAATACGCGCACCAAGAATACCGCGGGAAAGAACGGAACGAAAATCAAAAAGAAGAAAAAAGGAGGAGAAAAGAGAAGAGAGAGGAGGAAGCGAAGAAAATACAGCGTAGAAAAGGCACGTAGAAAACTTACCGGCATAACCTTGCACGGAATAATTCGCTTCTTCGCTGGGGACCACGTTGTCCTCGAGGACGCTCTCCGACGCGGTCTTAACGACACCCATATCCTTGCCTCCTCTCCTCTACCGTACGGTGTACACGCTATAAGAGTATAAGACGAAGTAAGGATGTTCGACGATGGATTACCTCGGCTTGATCGTGCCGCGTTGTCTGCCGTTGCCGGAATGCTCGGCGCCGTTTCGTCCACTTATTGCGTCTGCGTCCGCGCCTGCGTTTTCCCACTCTCCCTTGAGCCCTCCATCCTTCTTCCCTCCTCCCTCCTTGACCCCTCGCGTGCGTATACCACCCCCTACCTACCCCCTTCTGTTCTTCCTCCCTTCCCCCGTGCACATCCGTTCCTTGGCCAGGAGAACACGTCACAGGAGAACAAGGCAATCTCTAGGCCAGGGTGAACACCGCGCACCTACCACGGAGAATTGAACTGAGGCGGAGGGGGAGGGGAGGGGAGGAGGTGGCGAGGGGTAATGCGGTGAGGTAAAGGGAGCAGCGTGACGGTGTGCCCATGTATTTGTATATATGGCGGTGGTGTTATAGGCTGCCGGTCTAGGCTGCCTCGACACGTTCAATTGCTACGGGGTTGGTTGGACCGTTTTTGCCGCTTCCATCCGCCTGCGAAGCGCGCGATCTCGCGGAAAGGCGGGGTGCGGCAGTGATACAGGGGCAATGTCGAGCAACTGGGTCTCGGTGAAGGTCTCGGCTGAAGCCGAGCTACTCGTGCCCGATAATGCATCCTTCTTCCTCTTTACTGCGCGCTTCATCCTCCTCTTTCTCCCTCTTTCTCCCGCACTCTTGCTCTCGTTATCCGTGTCCTGGCAGATCGGGAGGATCGCAGATTTGCTTCCTCAACGTCTGTCGTCGTTTCATATTTTTGTGCATACGATTGATCGTTGCGTTTTATGCGGAACGTAATTGCAACGCGGTAAAAAGAGAAACATGGAGCGCGTATGGAGTGTATGGATGCATGGTTTGCGTGTTCGTGGAAGGACGGATTCTCTACGTAACTGTATGTATAATTTTGTAAAACGGTAAACAGGTGTAACTTTTGTGAATTTTTACGAGCAGGATTATCGGATTTACACGAGTTTACAGCACGTGCACGTCCTTGAAAGCGTGCGTGGATATAGATAGCGGGTGCATGAACCAACCCTCAATTTATTGTTGCGTTTTATTTACGCTTTCGAGAACTTTTGTTCGATACTACCCCCTTTAAAGCGTTAACTAATTATTTTTATGCTTGAAAATTAAGCTTTGCGCCAAGTGTTTCAAGACAGCAGAAATGCAAAAATGAATTCTAAAATTTTAATATTTTAATCAGAACCTTAATTCTTTTCAAAATGAAGTTGAATTTTTTTAAAAAGTAGCCATATTTTTACTGCATTTCCGTCTACCAATTATTAGTTTAATCTAAAATTACCTAAAATTTTTTGCGTTTGATTCCTAATTTGATTTCATTTTCTCGAGATCGAGGTCTCAAAAAACGTAGAAAACCCGTTATTCTCCCTTTTCTCATTTTTGCGTGTAGAATCCAACTTTCATGGCCCGAATCGTCTCGCACAACCTGACCCGTATTAGAAACATAAGAGAAGCAATATACAAGTTGCTCGAATCCAACGATTAATAAAAGTCGAACAGCCTCCAGTTTTTTGCTCAAATATTTCTCGAACAGAAGAATTTCCAGGCATCATAAAGTTCTCCTCCAAGGTTTCGTGTAAATAGCACTCCAAGGATAAGAAGCCTGATAAATTTATTAATCGAGACACATCTCGCGAGACTCTCCCCTTCCTTTCCTTCTTACTTTCTTTTCTTTTCTTTTTTTCTTCTAAAAATTCCTCGATATCGATCCTTCGATCCAAACCACTTCGTTCTCATTATCCACGGCCACCTCACTGCGAATCTCCACCCTATGGACATTTACTTACGTCACGTGGCGCGAGGTCGCGCGCTCCCTCGTTCAGCCGTGCAGCGAAACTTGTTGCACGCGACCGACGATTAAATCTCGCCACCGAGCAACGTGCCATTTAACGAATCCTCGGATCTCTCTCCCTTATCCAATCCCTTTTGATCGGCAACGGACACGTGCCGATTCGATACAAGTCCGCAAATGCGAAGACTTCAGACGAGGGCCGCACGAGTTCGATCGTGGTTCAACCAAGGTCAACCTGGTGGTTTCTCCTCCCAATTTCCATCTCTGTCCCTCTTCTTCGTCTTCGTCGAAATGGGGAGGGGGAGAGAGAGGAAGAGAGGAGAAGAGAGAGGAAACATTTCCCTCTGATTTTCGACACCACCCCTCCACCATCCCTCCACCTCCCTGTCGCTCCACGGCTCTTCCGTAATAACGTCCTATTTCTCCATTCCCCCTATATCACCTCCGTTCTTCGTTCTCCGCCATCGGTTATCATCGATCGACCGATCTCCCTGTCGTCGCACGCCCAGATTGTGTCGTGCGTGTCTACAACACGATATGTGTAACATATACGTACACGGGTGCATCGGCGCAACTGGTGTAACAACGATCGATTTGAGTTCATTGTATGCCCGTCGCATCCGCTACTTTTTTCCTTTTTTTTTTTACCCCTCTTGGGTTGCCTGGGAACGGTGATGCACAACGCTCGATACTCGTGTGCACGCGTTTCTGCCACGTCTTCAGCCACGTGTCTCGACTTCTGTTCTGGCGCCAAAGTAACTGATCGCGAGTTACAATTATCTGTTGCCATTGTTGTCGAGGGATCGTCGAATTGATGGAAAGTAGAAAGAATCGCGAGACAGGTGGTCGAGGTATTATTGATTTCGTTTCATGATACAGTGATGGATCTTGAATATCCTTCGAGCAATATCGATCGTTTGCGACGAATTAAATTATGGCATTGTTCGGAGAATTATTCAGAGATTATGAATAATTCGAGTTTATTATTATTTAAATTTTCACTTCAGTGATTCGATAATAGCTTAATAAAAAGATTCATGAAGTATATATGTAACGTGATGTACAATTATTGGTTTCTGAATTCTTCCACGAATTTTTAGATTATGATATTTTTATAGCAATTCGAATTGTTCTATTTTTTAATAAAAAGAAAACGCTACACGTGTAATTTTAAGATTTCGATTCTTTTGTTATTTTCTGATTCTATTCTATATTTTAAATACTCGAAGATTCGATACCGATAAATAAACTTTATATTTATATATATATATAGTTGCAATTATTTTGATATATCATGAAATTAGTATTAAATTGTTTGAAAATCATCAGAGTGAGTATCATATTTATCATTAGTAAATAGGAATGTCCTTCTATTTCTAGATATTCGTAGATGGTTGATATTGATCGAAGGATTTATCGTTACTTGAGAACTTATCGATAGATAATTGGAGGATTATAATGAGTTTGTTATTGTTTGATAGAGTATTATGCAAATTAAAAGCTCTACAATGTATAATGTATAATGAATTTTTTAAGAAAATTGAAAATTTTTATGCTTAGTTAAGATGGATAATTTATGATATGTTTTATCAAATGATAAAAAGAAAAAGAATTATAAATATGATAAATTCAAAAAATTACATGAGAAATATAGCAACTGTTGTTTCGATGTTATTTTAATAAAATATTCGTTTTGTAATCATTTTTCTAAATATCATTTTTCGATTATTTAAAGTAAACGAGATTATTTAAAGTAGACGAGAAATATAATAAATAACAAAGAGCAAATACACTTTGTAATATTTAATTACAAAATTCACTTTATTTTCATCGTATTTTCGCATATGTTTTCATGTTTTCATTTGCAAACGGAAAAAGTAAATACTATTACTTGCCAAATAGTAAAATCTACTCTCTCCCTTTAGTCCGATGTAAAGTGAAAATAAATCAAATATTATATTATGCTTTTAAAGAGTTGCAAATTATAGAGAAATTGGTCGATAATTATTTTAAATTAAATTATATTTGCCATGCAAAATGATAATATTACGAAGTGCGCCAAGAAAATTAAGAAATATTTCAAAAATATGAAAAAAATAACGAAACCATTTGTTATTTGTTGCAAAAGAGAAAATAAGCTATAATTTATAAGAGTGAAATTACAAGTTTTCGTATTATCATGAATATTTATGAAACCATATTTATAGAAAGAAAAATATTATGTGGATGAAAAATTCCTGATGAATAGCGGGTGCACAGATTCTATTTATTTCTGAGGTGATTGAGGCGTTAACTTTTCTCTATTTAATAAACGATAACTGTAAATGTCATGACGAACTGTCGATAATGGGGCGTATTTAATAACCAAACCTATATAGAGAAACGCCTTCTACCGTGTGTCATGAAAATAGATTAAAGTTTTTAATAGAATAAAGGAAAGATAGTATACTCGCCTAATAGTTAACCACCGTGTAGCTTGTCACGTGGACGAGCGAGACTAAAATTGTTTAATTTAATAGTTGGGAATGTCAATCAATATTGATGAACAAAATTAAACGAATACCAAATTTCTATTACGTTGAATTACAGCCTTGACGTGAATTGAATCTTCTTGAAAATTTTATGACAATGATGCTATTTCTGATAAAATTATTAAATGTAACGAAATATAAGAACGTATAAAATTTTCAATTTAAAATATATTGATTACAATATTTAAATATTTAAAAAATTTAGATAAATAATAAAATTTCGAATAATTAATACATAAAATAAACTTATACTTATTCCTGTAACGTTGTTATTCTAGTCCAAAATGCAAAATTATTCCTTATGAAATTACATTTTTTTCTATTTTTCTTCTATACGGTAAAATTAATTATTATTAAAATTAATAATTACAATTAATTAATAAAAATCAATACTTATTATTTTCATAGAGATGTAACAAATGTATATGAGATATCATATATTATGTTTCTCTTTATTCATATAAAAATTCTTTCTTTAAAAAATAAATTAAACAAATATATTATATATAATGTTTAATAATTTGATAAATTATTCAAATACTTTCTTCAAAGTTTCTTTAGTTTAAAAATATTTCTATTTGAAATATATTATAATTTATATAATCATATTAAGAAATTTTCACTGAAAATGAATTTCTCTGAAAATGAAACACCATACGTTCGAAATAATAATTCTTTCTGCTTTTATTTCTTCTGCACTCATTAAAAAAAATAGAAAAAAAAAAGATGAAAAGAATCACCGTTTCCCACTGGATATTCCATCCAGAATTGTATGCAATTTCGATCGACTATTTTTAAGATTTATTCCATTTCACGATTTCGAGAGTAGCTGTCGCGTGCAGATGAATTTTCACGTTTTAAAAATACGGATGATCGTTTTATTTTTAACATATCATTACGGAGGATTAAAAGTCAATAAGAAGTCGTTCCATCAGTGCATGGAACATTGTACGTGACGTTTTATTGACAACACGAAGGCGTGCCAATATAACGAAGCCGACTGTTAATAAATGGAATTTAAATAGAACTGTTGATCCGTCACTAACGAACTTGCATAACTGGCACGGCTCCCAATGGAACGTGTCCGACCATCGACCATCCACCGATTTTTGTTCTACGTTTGTTTATAACGCCGGAGGGTTACGTAAGTGCACGTGATTGATTTTTGTAAATACACAATGAAACGAAACGCTGTATACTTTTTTCAATTTGATAACTTGAACCATTTGTTTATCTTGATGAAAGATTATTTTTTAAAGAAATTACGTAAAATAATTTTTGGAATCGTGATATTTTTCATTCTAGATATTTTATTTTATCTTTTTTAGAGAGAGAAACAAGAAAGAAAATGGAAAGCGTAGATTTTCCATTGATAAATTAAATATAACTGGTAAAATAATTTTGAAAGAAAAATAAAGATAATTATTGAAAAGAAATTTTTGAGTAATTAAAATTAAAATTAAAATTATTTTCTTTTCTTCCTACATATATAGAAGAATAATAAAACTGTATATTTTTTAATTCGATAAATGGTAAATATATGGAATATATACGATATATGGAAGAAATTTAAAAAAATAAAATTATATAATTAGCAAGAAACACAGCAAGGATTATTGTCTATGTTTTTGAATATGAAAAAATAACAAGAGATTGTTTGTTTTTCGTTAAATCGAATCATAAAAAATAATTCTAATTTAAAAATTTAAAAATACAATATTTGTAATCAAAGAAATCACTTAATTTTGAAAATTGTGTCAAGAAATGCATCAATTTGTTTTTGTCAAGTAAAAAAGAAATAAAAGAAGACACCGTAATGTTTTAGAAGAAGTAAGACTAACACTTTTAGACGTATCTCAGAGTTACAGGAAGGCTTTATAGCGATTCGTTTCGAGCAAATGTGTGTAGAATTGAGGATTTTCTAGGGCGAGCGGAGAGCTTTGAGAAGAGTTTAAAGAAGAATTCAGAGGGGAAACCGATGAGGGTGACTTACATTTAAATGTACAACAAATCTTTATTACATTTCATCAGATTTTCTCGATACGTATCTGCATCGAAATATTCATTCTTCGATATCCACTGTTTAAGGATAAAAAATTTAAATTCCATAATTTCTGCTGCGGACAAGATTCGATCGAAGAAATCGAAATCTGTATTGCATCGTTCTATTTTTAAAACGTACAACGAAATACAAAAGCAAATCAAAAATAGTATGCGGATGCAAAACAAGAAACACTATCAGAACGAACAAATGCTCAATTAACGTAGATTTCGAAACCAATTTTGTCGAAGTAAATCGCCACTGTTTCGATATTGCAAGAGACGAGCCAATTTCCATTCACAACGTGTCGCGTGCAACGAATAAAAGGGATCAGGGACGACTTGTTACTCTTGATATTGCACTTACGCGATAACAAAAGACTACTATGCAAATGAATGACTTTGGTTCTTTAATATTTGCACTGTTTGGTAAGCTTAATAAACGCGTGGTTCATAATCGTGGATTTATTCGAGACTATTGTTTGCTAGATTTTATGTTAATCACTGTTTGAACTATTGTTGAATGCGTCCGCTTGTACGTACAAAATGCTTGAAGGGAAAATGAATACTCCGAATATTCTGATTATATACGGAATTAGACAAGAAATGACAAGAAGAATAATTATGTATTTACTATTTATTAAAGAAATAATTTTAATATCGCATCGAATAATAGTTTTTACTTATAGATAAATAATAATAATATTTAAATGGAATGTAGAAATGTACTGCAGTAGGATAAATATAAGATTAATAATCAATATTGATAATAAATATAAATATTGTTTTACAATTTTTAGTTTGTATAATTTAATACTTTACTCGCAATATAACAAAACAATTTATTGCACATTCACATCAATCTAATATTATACAATTATTATATTGAGAGTAATTAATGTATCTTCAATTTTATTCTTCAACTCGAAAAAAATCCTAAATCAAAATTCCCTGAATCATTAATCCTTTAAATAAACCAGTGCAAATAAACATACGCGTAATCCAATGATTAAATCTTTCATATTATTAAGATTAAAAGTAAAAAAATAAATATCACGAGCGACACGAAACTTTGATAGTGATGATAAATTAAATAAATAGGGGATTCATTACAGAAATAACACGGTTCAATGAGAGATGGGTTGCGTGCAACGATCCGATGGTTAACACTCAGTGGTAAATCATCATCTGACGCAACGGAAATGGCGGTTAATTGCTCCACGTGCATTGTAAATGCAGTTTTTGAACCGCATAGGGGGGATGCACATCGGCGTGACTTGTTGCGCACATGCGATCAATAGCGCATCGATCGCGGTGACACGCGACCGCGTTAAACATTAAACCGATTACCGCGTTCTACCTGGTTAATTAAACCTTTATTACGTCTGTTATTATCCCCGACAATAGAAAATAATCCCCGTATAAAAATATTCGCTGCCGTTCCTCTCCATTGTTTCCCCTCTCGATTGTATTAATTTAAAATGTAAACGCGATTTATCATCACTCAGAACTCTGTCTATTTATTGTATTTTGCTCGTAATTTATGGTAATTTACTTTCGTATTTATGGGGTTACAGATCAAAGGATGTTTCGAGCACAATAATATCATTTCGCGTGGATACAGATTATTGAAATGTGATAAAAGTGATTTTTTTTATAATATATAGTAATCAAAAATATCGCAGATATGAATAAATGAAGTAATTTGAAACACGACTAAAGTGATTTTTTTAAAGATGTACAATGTATTAAATAGTATTAAAAAAGTCGACGTTTCGTATATTTAAACTTTGTTTTAATATATTATTTTAATATATTATTTCTTTAATGAGAAAATTCTTGTATTCGAGTTGTTTTATTTATAAATTAAAATAAATTATGTAAAGAGAACGGAGTTGAATCAATCTGAACGAAATTGAATATGTCGATGAATCGTATTTAATTGTGACATATTACTACTTAGACTTTCATGAATAATTTAAATTCGTAATTTGTAAATTTCATAAATTCAAGAGAATCATAAATTTTATGTTAATAATTTCTATATCGTAACAAAAATCGATATAACGTTGTTACACATAAAGGAGAAAGAATTCAAATATTTACGCACGCCTGACTAATTTAGATTTATTCTACTTGTAGAGCTAACAGATTTACAGCGAGATCGAAGACAATTTAACCTCGTGTTTATCGAAAGAATATTTTTCCTTTTTATATTCTACAATTTTTAAATACCTCTTCAAAATAAGTTTATCTCGATGCAAGAAATTTAATTTGCATATCTTGAGATAATTTTACAATTACGGAATAATGAAATGACTTTATTTATTGAGCTAATCAAAATAATCCTCCTTCGCGTTCCTTAATCTGTAATTCTCTTCTCCTCGATATCTTACTTTTCCTAACTTTTACATCTTGCATTTCCAATTTAAATGTAAACATTAAATAAAAACATTTTCCTTATCTTTATCTATCGTTAAATTGCTACAAGAAACGCATTATCATCATCATCATTATTACTATTATTATTATTATCATTACATTTTCAACAAGAAAAAAGAAAAGAATATTAATAAATCTGAAATGGAATCATAACTTTCAAAAATAAATTTCGTTCGAACACGATCCGTCGTCTGTAAAAACACGACAGATATTCTTTGAGTGTTTGCCAGTCCAGATCAAACAAACCCCTGATATTTCTTCGTATGAATTCATGAAAAAAAAGAAGACGAAGATTTCTCTCAGGAGAAGACCCCTATTGTCCCACGCTACGCATATCTCGCGTGTGTACCAGAATAAACAAGCCTCACACGCGTGAGAGAATCGCGAATACTTAACACATCATTATGTCACGGATTCCGCAATTAAAGGCGGAGAATCGACAAACAGGAAGTGCGTACTTCCTGAACGTTAGCTGCGACAAACCTTTATATAATGTTCTGCCCTATATTTTTTTTCAGAGCACCCTGGTAAAACCTACTTTATAAACCGCGCGATTCAGCCTTCGCAATTATATGCGGCCAAGTATGAAACCATTGTGCCGTTGTTTTGTCGTCCCTTCTCTTTCCATTATTATTATTATTTTTGTGAGTGTGTGTGTGCGTGTGGGTGTAGAAATAACCTTCGAAATCTTCCTTTCTTTGAGAAATGGAAATAGGTAATCGCGAACCAGTTCTCTCGTCGCTTTTAATAATTTTTCTCGATCGTTGACGATCGATGATTTATGAAATTTATGAAATTAATAACTCACGATATTGTGAAATATATCGAAGATTATCGAATTTTCTTTTGCGGTTGTAAATTTTGCAAAAATGAAGCTGTTTTTTATCTCCTGAATAATTATATGTAGAATGTCAATCAAAGTTATCTTTAACCATTTTATCGGAGTAAGAAGAAGAAAAATATGCTTAAACTCGTTTAAAATTTTTCACAACTTCCTTAATTAGTTTGTACCTCGATAAAGACCAAGTTTTAATGATCGTTAATTTTATGAATAACAGTATCCATTGAATAGAAAGATATTCGCGTATTATATTTTTTTCCTGGAATTTATAATTGAAATGATTCGATGCATATAGTGCATTTCAATATTCATAACGATTGTAATGCAGAAAACAAGAATATAAAATATCGAATGGAAACGGTAATTGAATTAAAATAAAATCTTTTATCTGATTATCCTTTCTTTCTTTAATACAGTTAATACATTATAATATAAAAAAAAATATAAAACTTTGAAAAGAACTTGGAAATTGGATTATTATGATTTTTGACACCTACACTTTTTCCTTAATGTAGTCGAATATAATAATAATAATAATAATAATAATAATAATAAAGAGAGAGAATTATAACGTTAAAAATATATTAATGTAATAAATATATTATCGCTATATCTCACGCCGTCAATTAAAAAAAAATTCTGCTACCTGTTTGCTCGAATATTACTTCATTATAAATTTTTATTATCTAACCACGCTATTAATAGAAAAAAAATATTATGCTTCGTTGAATTAATTACTCACACTCCAAAAAGAAATTGTTTTTTAGTGCGACATATAATTTTTTATTACGATATATAACATATCCTTGATATCAACAGAAAATATTGTATTTGGATGTTTTGATTGATTTATTAAACTTAATCAATATTTCTTTCAATTGTAGCATTCTTTCAATGTTTCAGGAATTATCGAAGAATAATACGCATATTTTATGGCAATTAAAAATAAAAATGAAGACTTTCACAGAGGAAGAATATTTAAATTACACGTATGATTGAACGTATAAAATAAAATTGAAATTTAAATTTCAGTCACGGATATTTCACATATCATAAATCTACTTAAAGGCATGATTCAGAGTATTATCTCTAGCAATATTAAATACTAAATCTATAAAGGAACGAAATTGCATTCTTTCAATTGCAATTTTTAAACATTAACTCGTGATAAATTTTGTGAATGTTTTCGATCATCGATACAATGTTTGTAAACAGAGGCAAAACAAAATTAAAGTAGATGAACCAATACAGGGAACGCAGCAGAAATGAAAGTATTGATCAAGTCACGGGCAAGCTGATGACGTTGAAAATAAAGTTTATCTGGAGACTGAGGATTAAGCGAGTTTGTAATCCACTGAGTTAAACCGCTTGGTTTAAGGGTGGTTAGAACGTGGATTCCGGCGTTACCGGGCTGACATCTTTCTCCCTCCCCTCCTTCCTTCCGGAATTATTCCGTGCTCATCGTTAATTAATTAATTATAAATGCGTTAATGCACAAATGGATCCCCTTTCTATTTTTAAACATTATTATTTTAAATTTACTTCTGGTCGATAAATTACGAATGATTATGCCATAAAGTGATTTTACCTAACCTGATAATTATTCAAATTGTTAAAGATGATAAAATATATATTGTTTTCCTAGATTCTTTATCGTTTACGACGAAGTTACTTTAAGAATATTGTAATGAGATTTCTGAAAATTTATTTTTGACACATTAAGAGAAAAATATCGAACACTGATTTTGTTGTTAAATTTTACATTTCTTTTCCGTTTCTTCAAATAATCTATTATTGTATTATTACCGTATTATCGCAATTAAATACTACTATTGCTATTTTCTTTTATTCTTTTTCCCCCAATATATTTAACTTTTTCATAATAAACTAAAGAAATCGTGCCATTTTTTCAAAATAAGAAATTTGTTTAAATTAGACGAATGTGCGTTTTCCATTTTTAGAAATTATTTGTAATTCACCACTTATCAAAAAGTATAATTACAGCTTGTTAAGTGAATTTGCAAAATTTTCTCGGCAAGAAAATTTAAAAAAAATCAGTGGAACAGTTGTTTCTTAATAACTCAACGGAGCGCGAATAAGAATCAAACTCGACAACGAATTAAATGCTTCGTCTAGCGTTAATTACGAAGCTTCTTCGCATAATAATCAGATCACGTATAAAACGAAAGTGCGCTAATTATCCCGCGTAATTCTTCGCATCTCTATCAATTGTACACATAACGAAAGAAACAGATTAAATTTCGTTTATCTCGGAAATTTTCATTCGTTTTGGCGGGAAGTGAATAATAGCTTCGAGGAATTAGGACAAATTGTTACTTGTATGTATGAATGCGAATTTATTATTATTCACCGTGTCCCCGAGACGTGAGTGTACGTAATATTATGTTCTACGTGTTGATAACAAAATGGAGAAATTTAGGAACGCGTATTCTCCGCGTTTATTCCGTTTTCAAACGATATGACGTGGTTTCAAGCTGTGTGTATTCGTGCATGATTTGACTTTATAGTCGTGAGCAAAAGTTGAACGTAGTTGAAAACGAGAATGAAAGGATCGGGAAAGGAAATTTAGTGATTTAACGCTGGCTTTATTCCGCGTATTCTCATTTCAGACACAGTCGTGATAAAATTAATTTCAAAGAAGAGAACGAAACATAGCTAGACATAGTATCCTGTGAGAATGGATCGAATCATAATTTTGATAGACGATAGATTTGTGCTCCTTAAAAAATTTCCAGGTCACTTCTCAGTTTATTAAATAAATATACGTGGAGAAAGATACAATAATTCTTCTTTATTAATTACATTAAGAATCGAATCCTTAAATCAATTATCTTTAAACATCTTTACATCATAATCGCTCTTCCAAATTCGCTTATTCACAAAAAATCGGCCACAGAAGTAGAAGAATTTAAATGTGGGAAAGGAGAAATACAGGTCTGCGAAAAAAAGAAAAGAAAAGAAAAGAAAAAAAAAAGAAAAGAAACAAAAAAACAAACTCACGAATTGCATGTTACAAAACATTATAGATAAGTTTTATTAGTCGATATTTTACAATTCACATGGCGAGAGATCTCGCGATCATCGCGTCATTCGATATTCAAAATATGTGCGTGCGAACGCCATTGTATCTCGTAAATCTTCCTACTCGAAATCTTCCCTTCCACGAATCGTCTCCAATTTCGTCTTTCGAACGAAACGAAAAGAGGAAGAGAGAGAAAGAAAGAGACTGAAGAGAGCGTTTGCACGCCGGTCTCGAATAATCGTGATCTCTCGCGAGAACGTGTAACCCACCGTGACGTGTTCATTCAACATGCGATATACTTCTCGTAGCACCTTAGTCTTAAACAGGGAGGGCAGCGTAAGGGCAGCGGATTCCTCTCGATGCCAATTGCCAGGGACGACGATGTTTCTCGTTTTACTTTTTTTCTTTTTTTCTTTTTTCTTTTTTCTTTTTTCTTTTTTGCTCAGCAATGGGGGCATCGGATGAGACCGTTCACGTCGCATTTCGCGCATTTCAAGGCGACGAATTCCGCCGTGAAGTCGTTGCGGTGAACGGATCTCTTGCTTCCGTTGCAAACAGGACACAGCTGCCACTGGTAACCTCCGCAGAACAGGCAGACTGTGCAGGCGTCCTCGCTCTGGAATAAAGATCAATGATGCGGGGATGAGCTATTTTAAATTTTGCGAATATAAATTTGTCGAAGCAGTGTCAGGATTCGAGGAATCGAGGATTTTCGTTTTTCGACGATATTTTGTTTTTTGGAATTGTTCGAATTTTTTTTCTTTTTGTGAGATATGTGATGCTCGTTCAAGATTGATGCCCTATTTTTGCATCGTGTCGTTCTACTTTAATTTTTAACGTAGTTTGAAGTTACATTTTTCTTTATTAGTAAAATTTCCATCTAATTTCCATATTCTGCAAGTTACAACAAAAGTTATGCACGCATATGTATTCGTAATAACAATCCGTAGACATTCGACACGATTGTAAAGAAGTCAATGGCACTATTGAGAAACTGTAATCGAGTACTATGAATACTTCCGGTGGTAAAACAATAGTGGGCTAACAATAGGTAGGATAATTATGGAAGGAGGGTATTTTGAACCATAGCCATATTACGATAGTTGAAAATTATCACTCGTATCATTCATAAACAACCAGATCACATCTCGCGAGACGATTGTCTTAAGTTTGAATCGAAGCATGTACGTTTTCTCAACGGGTTCTAAATACGTACATACCTTGTAAGCGAGTCGAGTTCAAGAATATATCCATTTCGATTGACCTCCGACTAGAAAGGATTATGGAAAAATACAGGAGGGAAATTGGATAACAAATTCGTCGAAAAATCATCTTCGCTTTAATTCCAACACGATCGCAATTTCTGTGAGAAAGTGACGATAAAATAATCAGAGACTCGATGAATTGATATCCAGAAATATCAATCGTGATTCCCAGTCCCACGATTATCCAAATCAATTCCATTCACATAATATCTACATCTCATCTACTTAATGTCCACGACTTAATGGACGAATGATTGCCGGACTCAATCGTTTAACGATTATAAAATAAGCGTGACGATCCTTATTCCTGCATTAGTTTCCAGTGCACGCGATGTTGCTCAACAACGCTTTCACTTTTACTCATTTTCGATTGCATTCTTCAAGCAAAAAAAAAAAGAAGAGCAGTAATGTAGGAAATTATTTGTTCGACTTCCTTAAATTGAAACAAAATTTCGAAATATTTCTACCTTTTTTGCTATAATTTTTTTTTTCTTACTTAATGATCAATCGAAGCGAGGCTTTTTTTACTAGGAATTAAAATCTTAACGAATTATTGTCGGCCAATATTATTCGATCAAACGATTATGACTTATTCGAGATTAAAAATTTCGAATAATTAATTGGTCATAATTATCTTTTTTTTTGAATACGAACTCAGAAAAGTATAGTTCAAGATTTTCTTTAAAGAATCAAGAAAGAGACGAGTCAAAGGAAAATGAAACCAATATCCAATCTCCATTGTTGGTAGAAACAGTCGCACTCACACTTTTCGAATCCAATCCAAAACAAAAAACGAAAACGAATAATAAGTTGAATATATCTAAGTGGCGTAATTTTATTCATAGTTGATGACGAGATTGGTATTCAATTTGTTAGCGAAATAAAATCTTTTTTACGTATTAAATCTTTACGCGTTGCGTGCATAAAAGTGCATGCTTATCGTGTGTAAGGAAGATCAGAATATCGATGATACATTATGCAAGTATTGCGTAAAGAGACAAGGTGAAAAAGGGTACGTCACGATGGCGTGGGCATGTCGTTTAATTACAAGCCTTTCTGCACGTGAAACAAGTCGATAATTAACTTTCGTCCGGGAGAGATAAAATAATTTTACGATTTTTTTTTTCTCATGAAACTTTCTTCGTTTTTCTAAGGATAGGATTTAGATAATTTTCTACACGTCTTCTCGAAGCTTATTGTATTCATTGTGCCGTAACGTTAATCAAAAATTTAAGATGTTTGAGTTATTAACAGGGAGAAAATTTTGTGAAAAGGACATCAAGCCCACTCTGTTGTCTCTGTTACAAACGCGTATTTTGTAATTATCTTGCATTAAGAATGAGGTTGGAAAGATGAGTGTCGTTACGTAACTTTGGTTGGAATGGATTGATTAAACTGAAAGAAACGAACGATACGTTTTATGTAATTTTCGTTTATAATCGTGCTTCTTATAGGCTGTTGTAATTAATACAAAACAATTGCTTATAAAGAAATAAAAAAATTTCAGAGTAATGATTGAAGATAATTTCTCCAAGTAAATAATTGGAAACCAGAAATTTCGCAACGAATAAGCGATACATCTACTCAAATCATAAAGTTATAGATTTAACAAAACGAAATTGAACAAAACTCATTTTCATCGTGAAATCTCCACAATCTTCTATTACACATCGCAATTTCTAATCATAAAACTCGAATATAACTCGCTATTCGCGTCTCAAAGAACTTTGAAACCGAATGATCAAATTCGTATACATAACATCTCTCGAATTTTCTAATTAACATTCGAAGGATTCGAATTTCAGATTTACGATATTTCGATGAAACGAATACTCCATCGACACTAGATTCCAAAAGAGATTTTTATACAATTTTAAAGAAAGAAATATAATATCATCGAATCACAAGGTCACTGAAACTACAATCTTCTATTACACTCCACGCTCTTTATAAAATTGAAACATTCATTTCAAAATTATCGAATCCAATTACACGAATTCTCATAATTTAATCATCAATTAAAATGGATTAACGAGATAGAAGGTCCTTACGTGGATGGACGCGAACGAGAAAAAAGGAGGCATCTAAAGGCAGGAGGGAGGGAATAGAAAGAATATGAGGAGAGTGACAGTGGTTGGAAACATGGACAAAGGTGTAAACGACCTTTCCTCGCTGCAAGGTAAACCTCAATCGCACGACATCGAAATTTATGATCGTGATGGAAAAGGAAGGTGGAAGGCAGATATCGGCGGATAAAAGTGAAAGGATCGTTACAACCTTGTGTCCGCGACGGATTACGCGCTCGCGCGTCCGCCAACACCACGAGCTCCTTTATGGCTATTGCTTGCCTGTATAAGACACCAACACAACTGTTCCATTCTTCTAACAGGCATAAATATTCCAAAGACACGGGGAGTTACGTGGCGAATTCTCGGAACCGGGCGCGGGATTCCTGAAGGGTCGAGTAAATTCTTGGGACGGTCTGGGGGATATCGACAGGATCGTCCGTAATTCTTCGCGAGGATTACACGTTCAGATTGCGGTAAATCCTCGGTGTCCGGCAGCGAATGTGCGAGGAGGAAAGTGGATTCTCTCTTTTGAGTTACGTTTCGAGAGGAATATTTATTACGAGGCTTTTTATTTAGGGAAACAATCTTGACGATCGCTTGATGATTGATGTCTTGAATAAATATTTCGGGGATGGAGAGTGATTTTTATTTTCATTCGATTGAATTTTTAAATCTCGTTTAGAGAAACCGAGGATTTTGGATAGGATCGGTTTTGGTTGATTTTAAATTAATATAATTAATCGTAATCGTGAAAAACCGATGATTCAGTTTCGGTCACAGGCATCGAATGGAAGAATGGACTCTCGTCCTAATTTCTAATTACCTGGTAGGGCTTAAGCATCTCTCTCAGCTCTCCAGATTCGTTGAGTCGCTCCACGGTGTCGAATCCCTGTAAGAAAAAAAAGGATCTTTTAACGAAGATCACGAAGAATCATTTGTCCGTAGACTAAAATTTCCATATTGTTTTCTTTTTTCAATTAATCCTGAAAAATGCGGTTGATTTCAAATACGGGATAATTCGATAGGGATTACTATGCATACTATACTAATGACGAAAGCTCGTATTAGCATGTATAAACAAACAGAATCTATCAAAATATTTATGACACGGCTAACAGATGCGTTATAATCACTTTCGTTTTGCTGTGAATTTCCTTATTTTATGGTATTTTTATCGTTGGCCGTTTACCAGTATCACGTTATCATGTACAGTGTATACTGACGACAGCTACTAGTAATGAACATTTTATGAAGATTTATTGTTTAAACGGTTACGCATTTGAGTGATTTTTAATGATGTTTCTTCAATTAATTTTTAAAATAAATTTTACACGTGTTCATTTTTCGGATTTTGTCTTTTTATTTTTTTTTTTTTAGAAAAAATATAAGTAGTTTGGTTTTTAGTGAAAGAAATTTGCAAGTGAAGCAAAAGTGATCTGTAAAAAACGTGTTTGAATTTTTAATTCGACTCGTGGAAATGTTTCGACATTAAACGGTGAGACGAGAACCGGTATAAAATGGAACCAACCTCCTAAAGGTTTCTGTCATGGTTGCGCTGATGATGTTTTTTAAATTTCATAGCTCGAGCGCTTTTAGTTTTTAATTTTCAATTGAATTAAATATCAAAAAAAGATATTCGTAATTTTTAATATATGTATATAAAAAAAAGAACCTAAAGTTAGCGAACTAAAAGTTTACTACGTAAAAAAGATTCGATAAAAGAAAAATTCAGCAATTTCTTAATCACATTTTCCATTATTAATTAAATATCTTTTCAATCGAAGAGAATATCATTTTTATCTACGGATCAATTAACGATATAATCAACAATTTATCAACATATTACGACACCATATACTTCATCAAACTTCTCGATCTCCATTCATTCCTAACTTAAACCCAACCCATTCCCCTTTCAAAAGTCTAAACGTAGACAATCAAATCATTTGAAGAAAACTTTCAAAGCCCTCTTTTTTTCTACCTTCATTCACTTTCGCCGCCGATTCGAAAATTACAAAAAAAATCGAATGATTGCCTTTCATTTTAGTCCGATCGATCTTCTAAAACGAAATCATATTAAAAAAAAGAAAAAGATTCCAAAGAAATCATGCAAACGATACAAACTACACGTCGAGAATCGATTTCTTATGATTTTCGAGACTAGTCCATGATCGAGCACGGCTATCACGTGGCGTGGTCGATCAGGAATGCGGTTGGAGCGCGGTTGTGTTTCGTTTGTACACGTTCGCCCGAGAGGACCGTGTGGTGCCTTATAACGCAACCCACTTCACCTTTCGTTCTCTCTTTCGCGGCTTTCCTCCCTTCTCTTTCTTTCAGGCCAGGCCTTGGATCGAGCGGTTTGACATTTCGCTGCCGCGTTTATTCGCTCGGCCGTCGACTGTGGCCCCTCTGTCCATGAGGTGTCGCGTAAACGAGACACGTGAACGTGATTGTACACTTGTCGCTGTATCCTCGAATCATATCAATCACTCGTTGATCTTGCAATGATGCCCGTACGATGTAAATATTTATTTCACTTTATTTCATATCATCCTATCAGTGGAAGAAGTAGGATTTAATAATACGAAAGACGTTTCTTTGATTCATATCATATCATCAGTATCTTGCAGATCGATTTTACAGTCGTGATTTTATTCTATTTTATATTTTTATATCAGATTGGAAAATAGGATCTGACGAGATATAAACAAATATTTATAAATTTATTTCATATTATTATTTCATATCTGTATCTTTTAATAAAGAATAGGATATCCTGATGACATAGAAAAATGTTTTATTTATGCAGATAGAAATAAACGAGCAGTGAGTCAATGCAACCATTCTCGTTCGAACTACATTCAAATTAATTGAATATAGTCATAACGTTTTTTTGACGATAAAAAGGTTGAAATGATAGATCGATTCCGATATTTTGACACATTTATTTTTATTAGACATTCCATGACACGTAAAATACGTGACAAGTATAGACCAACCTTTAGAATTCTTTCACACAACAACGTATAATTGGATGCATATCGAATGATCGATCGTACATTCAGACCAGATTTCAAGTGATATACATGATATATCGAAGGAAAATGCAAGCTGGTACACGGAGCCAATGTTGCACGATCTGGATTCAAGCCAAAATTCGTTTGGCGTACAAGGTAAAATAAAATTTAGCGATAGAATTGAGAGAATAGAATTAAAGCATGTATTGTTATTAACAAAAGTAACTACGTGATACATTGGGTCACATACACTGCAACATACATGCTTGGAATTGATAATGTTGATTCAGCAGATTCTAATGCACACGATCCCATGATCGCGCTATTGAAAATACAAATGTGCAGAATTGCAAAGCGACACGTGAAATTGCGTTTCTCCTCAAGTTCTTCAAGTTTTCCTGTATGGTACCATGAGAAATTGCATAATCGAGATCGTGTTAGTGGAATGTCGATCTGATGGATATCAATGTTTTCTTATCTTGAGTTTTGATCGATAGATTCTTGCTAAATTCTTTTGGTATTGCGTGCCATATTTTATTTCGTCAATATCAATTTTTTCAAAAGTACTCGAAATATTTTTAGATATTTTGAATTTTAATGTTGTATGCTCTTCATTTTCTAATCTTTATTTTTAATTAATTTATTTATTTATTTGTTGTTTGAGGTGATATATCATATTTTTAATATTTTCTTGAATTTTGAAACATTGATCATAGAATTGTCATTAGTTATTTTTATAAAATCTTTATGGATTTATCTTTTGATACATTCTCTATCGCATGAAAGAAGAATAATTTAATTTAAGATCGTAAGAATAGAAAATCATGGTAGAAATATTAAATTTGATAGTTCATAGAAATAATCGTAAGAATAGATCGTAAGAATAGAAAATCATCGTAGAAATATTAAATTTGATAGTTCATAGAAATAATAAGGAGAGGAAAGCGTAGAAAGGTGTAACAATTTTTATCGTATTATTTTAAGAATTGTTTCGAGCGAAAGCTGTTCGCATTAGACGAGGCATTAAACCGCAGTTACGTTTAATAACTTCTTTCCATTTCTAACTACGCCACGGTGAAATGATACAAAATGTGAAATGAACAGCAAAATGTCATAATGCTGGAAAGGTGAGGGTCAACTTAGTTGTTATTAAGCACGAGGTAATTCCATTTTATGATTCTTAAGTTGCATTCCATTTGCACTTTCACTTTCTTCGCTTTCTTTATTCATTTTGCAAAATTATTAATAATGTTGACATTGTAAATAATAGAAAGCATTCGTTACACAAATATTGTTAATATTATTATGAATCATTTTGAAATGATTATATATACATGACAATATATACACATAAATCTTATATACACGTAAATAATATTACAAAATTGCGATATAAAATACTTAATGTTTAAATAAATTTGTTTAAGAGATATTTTAGAGATCAAATATTTGTTAAGAGATCTTTCTTTTATAAGTTTAATAATGTTAAGCATAAATTGCACATTTATATTATATAAGTGTTCGTTAACGATTAAATTATAATATGGGAAAAGCTATATAATTCTTGTTAATAATGCGAAATAATAATGAGAAAAAAAATCGTGAGAAGATGCCCTTAAGTAAACGAACAATTTCACAAATAAGAAAAAACTTTGTAATATATTAATATCCCCTTATCTTTCTAAATCATTTTCATATTTAATTTATAAAACCGTTAACTTTCAGATGCACTTAATATCTTTCTCTTCTTTCCCCTTATGAATCATTCAACTTATACAATTTCAAGTCACTTTATTCAAGAATCTTCATTCAATTTCATCTTTAGAAATTTCATCGTTGAAAGGTTCAAAAAATATGTCGTACAAAAGAAAAGACGTACAAAGTAATTTAACTTTTCCTCTTCTGCTGGAAAATCTCTATTCGAGCAGCACTCTACAATTCGTGTAATTGTATCGTATTTCTATTATAATGTTTCTCACGAAAATTCTGTTTTATTTTTCGAATATCCTAAAATTATTCGTATTATAAATATTCTTTAATATATAACGAATAATAATATATTCCCATTAATATTATTTGTTTCCATCTACCGACATGATATGGAATGCGTCCTCATTTACTCTGTAATATTTCATTTGTCATGTATTTAAAATTCCAGCTGTATAATAACACTTCATACCGAATTAAAATTCCATAATTTTATGTTCGATAACAACATAAAAAGAGATCTTATACTTTACCGATGCGTAACTAGGTATAAGTTGTATGTGTAATTGTCAATAACAAATAAAAATTTAAGAATAAATAGCTTTCTAAAAGATTTTTGCATTATATTATAAATGTTATAAGGAGGGAAAAAGAGATTCTTCACGATTTCTCGAGATTCGAATCCGTGGATGATGACCTCAGATAACGAGATTTACACATCTTTCGTCAAGGCGTCTTCTTCATTCCTCAACGTTTTTTGCTTTTTCTTTTGTCCGATAAGATTTCAATTTCATTGAACAGAAAAAAATTAATATAGATATCAGTGTACAGATAGAATTCAAATATAATTGTAAAACCAGTTACTTATTGGCCAATTATTTAATATTTATTTATAATAAATGATTATAATAATGTATTAATAATAAATGCATTGAATTGCAGATTTTCCATTATTTAAAAAAATAAATCACGTTTATATATCAATTTTTTGATTCGATATAATATAATATGACTATAATATGATTCAATATGAAAATTTATTGCATCGTTAAAGAGGTTAATTAAATGCGTTCCATTACGAGATATTAATTGGAGCAAGGTAACGTATAAAATTTCGAATCTGATTACATGGTTTTCAATAATGGCCATGATATAACGTATAAGTTTTCTCGAAATTGCATAACTTTTCGGCAAAGATTGATATTCGTCCACGAGCAATCGAGAACGTTCGCAATTTCTTCGGAATTTCTCCAGCCTCTCTATGATGCAATTTATTAGCCAGCGTGTTGCGACGTAATTGCACTCGGCACCGATATCGAACGTGCGTCTAATTGCACGACATATAATTGCGCGTTTGTTTGTTTCGAGTGGCATTATACATTTCAAAGGTTTGCATCGCATATATATATATTTTTTTTTTAAATTTCAATCAGAGAAATAAATTTTTCGAAGAAGAAAATTAATGAAATTATGAATCGAGATCAACATTATTATAATTTTTACTTTTATCTTTTAATCTTTGTTACTTGAATGCAAATGACAATAAACGAATGTTATAATTTTTAGTGTCTATTTTTAGTGTTTATTTGAATATATTTTTGCAAAATTGTAATAGGTAGATGATATTTTGATGTAAAATTTATTATATTTGTAATTGCTATATAATTAAGCAATTTTATATGAATATAATGTTTTCGTAATATTCAATTTAAATTAATTACCGAGACGTATATGTGTGATTCAAAAGTGTACTAAAATTTATACACGATCAGATATAATAATGGTAATCATTAAAATAAGGTGATAAAATAAGGTGACTGGAATAAATTAAAAAAAATATTTCTTAATAATTCTAGAACAATATAGTATAGTTTAAGATAATGGTAAGATAATTAATCAATAATTATATCTGAGCAAAGTTATTTTAAGCTGAATTTAAATTCAACTCAGTACATGAATGTAAAGATTCAATTCCTATATTTTCCCAACATACTTTATTGTATTCCTGAGAAATATTTCAAATTCTAGTCTTAATTGATTGTAGAGTATATAATTACAGAAATATTCAAGAATACGTTATTATAATAATGTAACACTTTTCAATCACCTATATACAAAGATATGTAGCAAAAAAATAATAAAAATTATACATAGTAATAAATTTGCAATTACAATCATATTTGCACTTTTTATCTTATTTCTTCTTTATTTGATACCTTTCTGTCAAATTTCTGTCGTAAAAAATCAAAAAATTTAACATTTTCTCATAGCATTCTTTAATTCACTTTTTCTTCTTCAAAAGAATTTGTTTAATAAATTCTAAAAAATTATTAAAAATTATCAGGATTAATATAAATTTTGTTCATATCCAAATAAATTTTTCAGAAATATTCCAAAGAATTTAAATTTACTTTAAAATTATTAAAAAATAGTAATTTTTTCACTGAAAAATCGAGGCGGAAAGTAGCTTAGTGGATGTGAAACTTTCCTTGCACATTTGACTGGTAAAGCGAGTAAAAGTATCGTTGCAAGCGTAATAGAAAAGTAGCGTATATTTATAATAACCGGTAGTGGTGAACAAAAGCACTATCATGGCAAAAGAAAAATGACCAACGTGCAAAATCATCTGTTCCGCTAGAGACAACACCGAAATTGAAAACCTATTCTTGTCATCCACGATATAACGTTATGCAATCTATAGGAATTCTATTACGATTTTATTTCTGTCAAAAGTCAATATTGAATTGCGTACTTGTAACTATACTATGCATGTTGGAATTGTAACTTTCTAAAAATATAACTTTAAAATTTTTAAGAATATTTCAAAAATAAATTTTTATTTTTATTTCTACTTTTTATTTCTGATAAAATTTAAAAAATAAGTTTTGATCGTTACTTTTTCTAATAAAAATGCACCCTTATATTAGACACTTTTTCACTTTCTAATGAATGTATCATGTTTTTCCCCCACAATCTTCGCATCCTTTATATAACATTCAGTTCACACTTTCCCCTTATCCCATACGAATTTAATCCAATACTCTTTTCTCTGAAATCTCAAATGCTTACCTCAGAACCTCTTGATCAATCGCGGAAATCATCGAACGGCACGTCGAATCATAACTGTGGAACAAAATCTAAACGAGAAAAAAATAGCGATTGTGAAATCGTTGTAAATCGACACTATAGTAACAGAACTGTCCCCACCACAATAGGTAACCTCGAAACTTTTTGAAATTTTATGATCGATGAACAACCGATATAAAACCGTGTGCCGCGTGTACAAATGACTTTCTCGTGCTTGTATCGGTTGCGCAATCGCGTATCGTCCACACAGATTTCCGGTTACAAACCCATTTGAAGTACGCGAACTAGCGCTCGTCGGTCATCTTTGACATTTCGCGTTGATTTCTCCATAGCGTCTTCGCCGCTTTCACGAACCGCGAACGAACATACATTCGTTGCATAATGTAACATCGGCCTTGCGAGAAATTCGCATGAACAAAAGTTCGGAAAAAAAAAAAACGATCGTGTGACGGCCATTGTAAACTCTGTAAATGAAGTATAGATGAAAGTTTTTTCATTTTCTGATAAAACTCGTCGATCATGTTCCACTTGAAAAGTAACTTCGAAATCGAAGAAAAATTAGAACACTTCACGGGATTCCACGAACTTCGCAGTCCGTGGCTGTGACCCCCTCAAATCGGGGTTTCCATACTTTTCGCCACGGACTTTCTTCCACTCCACGATGTTACACCAGATATCTTCTTCCCTAGTATGAAACTCCGATCGATATCTTGTTATTGATAAGTGTCTGCGATTATAGTTATTCGTAGAATGTTGAACGTGTTTGTTGCGGAAAGAAACGATTATGGATTCTCATAGGCGAGAAAATCGATAAAGAAAAGGTCTGTCTGTCGAGCACAGAAACGATCACTAACAGATGCATACGTTTCATTATTCAATATCGTTCTTGTTGATAACCGTGGAACGTGCATCTTATCGCAAACAGACCGGACACGTGCCGGCGAGAACCGATCTTTCTCGTATACTCGTTCAAGTTTTATGCTAATAATTACACGGGTGTATTAGTTGCGCGTCTTAATGAGCAGCCTCGATAAGGATCAATAATTATCCACCACGATATTAACGGGAGTAACGAGCGAGTAGATTTAACCTTGGTAGGGTATGTATGCATCCGGCTACAAACTATCCGCGTGTAATTTGGAAAAGTCAGACTTAGGTGAAAATTTTATGCAGTTTTCGTGATTTCGGCTTTCTAATGGAGATGAACTTTATCCTCAAGAATTTTCGTTGTCTTTCAAATATAATAATATTTTAATAATTTTAGGTGATATTTATTTTAATACATTTGCGTATTAAAATTGATAAGAATAATAATACAGATTATTCTTAGGAGGATATATTTAACGTTTATATTGATTTCTCTTGAATTATATAATATTATAACCTTGTTTCAAATTTAAATTTATAGAACGTAATTTAGTCTATAATATATCATCATGTTTGTGTAACATCAGAGGAAAGCTATATCCGATACATTTGACCTTATCTGCCACTTACAAGTGCTTTTGCAATACATCGATCATTCATGTTTCTATAAAAGATGCTTGTAAAAAATTTATAGAAAATTTTGTAAGAAAATATTATACTAATGTTTTACTATTTCAATTGAAATATAGCATTATAATGTAAATCGTTTAGAGAATATATAATAATATTTATGAAAAGTTATAGAAATTAGTTATAGAAATTAATAAATTTTTGCAAATATTTTACAAAATGATTTCCTACACATTTCTTTTATTAGTAAACTTCCAATATTTAACACCTACTTTATCGCCTACTTCTAATCTTACGCTTCCCTAATTTTTTTTTTTTTCATATTTCATTCCCTATTTTTCTTTACCTATAACCTTTATAAATAAAATATTTATACATTATTTCGGTACCTACAACAGCTTCATTACGAAAATAATATTCTATTTCCTTGATGATTCAAGCTAACATTTGCACTTCAAAGTTACACGAATTTTCAATAACTATTATTACATTATTCAAGTAAAAATCTAAATTAAATAACATATCTCTCATAAGTAACGTTATTTTTAAGTCTGCGGAAATAAATGGAACTATAAAATAAGTAAAAAAATCAAATATCCACCGATATATGTTAAATTATAACTATAAATACACATTATAAATTTACTTACCCCGATATGTTGCCCATCGATGAAAAGCTGGGGCAACTGTATCACCGTGGAGCCCAAGCGATCTCTCAGCTCTGTTTGCAGCTCAGCATCCCCAAACAAATCCAACTCGTCGTATTTGACCATGTGCGTCCTCAGGATTTGCTTCACCTTCTTGCAGTTGTAGAACGTTTTTCTCACGATACCAGAGGTCGTCGTGTACACTACCACTTTACCCAATTCCTTCTTTATGTACGCCTGCAACCAACCATGTAACGATCCCTTATTAAAAAACGTGGAAATCTGCTTAATTTCTTCTGTTATTCTTCCATATACACTCTGTTTTTATCTGGATGTACGTAACAATTCCGACTTCCGTCCTCGAAATTTTGTACATGATTATTAAAGAAATTTGTTTGCGCGGAGAAATGGAAACCTTTCACGACTGATTTAATATCGAGTTATGATTACACTCAGCCGCGTTCTGCTTCGCAACTTTCGGCTGAATCACCTCGTCTCGAGGTACTTACGTATATACACAACGAGAAAGTACAGGTTTCGATGGCTTCGTACAAAATATAAAAAATAAACAGGAAACTAAGATTGAAAAATGAATGTGAATGCGAATGTATTGTTAATTTTTATGTAAGAAACTGTTATAGAAATTTGAAGGATTGATTAAAACTATGAGATAGGATTTTAACTATGTTTCTTAAATTAATTTTTACGTTTACCGGAGTTTCTCTCATATATATTTTAAACGAAAAAAGAGAATAAAATTTTTTTTTTATATAATAAAGAAATTTTTATTGTAAAAATTAGGAACGAATTCTGAAGATTTCTCTCTCTCTCTCTCTCTCTCTCTTTTTGAATAATCTTTTTGAATCGAATAATATGATGGATGAAAACACGAAGCGAGAACGTAAAAGTAATCACGGCAAAGTTTCTTAATGTTTTCTCTGTTGTAATTAGCCTTCGAGGAATAATATTGGTTGAAGAGTATTATAATCATTTGCCAGAAAATAATATTAAAGTGTTACTAACGATTGAACTTAGACTGTAGTTACACGCTGTAATTACATTCATCTTATATAAAAAGACTTCACTTCAAAATTAAAAGATCCAAGAATCAACCTCGCTCCAGAGATTATTTAATAAACTATATTAACCCTTGATCAAAATTTTCTTTGTCATACGTCGTAATTCTCCAATTCTCCAAAAAGGAGAAACATTGAAAATATGTTAAATCATTTTGATTTATAAATATTATGAAAATAATATATTCTCGAACAATATATATTATTTACGATATAGATTCATATCGATATCAGAATGTTGCAACCGACATACACGACGATATCTACGAATGTTTACGTCGAAGGTGCATCGCTTCGTATTTGGCGCGCAATTCAAATTTATAATTGCGTTCGAATTCACGATCCATCGGAGAGAATCCGAGGTCCATCACGATTACGTCTGTTCTATCGTACAATTCATCCCATTAACCTCGTAAATGCTAACAGTTCGCGCGTTCCGTTCCACAACCTTGCCAGGAATCGCGTATACCTACTTTATTTACATATGCCGCGTTCACAATGCACGAACGTTCGGGTGAAGGTAATGGATTCCACGTAGGCACGAAACGAAGAAACGTGGGTGTTACTAGATAATGACACTCGTCTCGATATGTGTGTTGACGAGGAAAGATTGGAATTAAATATATATATATATATATATATGTATACGCATAACGCACAAGTGTTATGTAAGTGTGGAATGAAAGACTCGTTTTCTAACGAGCCGACAGGTGGACAATTTATGGGAAATCGTGAAACGATATTCGTTTTTTATTATACACAGATTATATATTTCGAATATCTTTATCGCGGCTTCTTTTAACCGTATCTTTGCTGTGGGTGAAAAATTTGATTTGTGTCAAATTTCCTCGATACAAAATTGTTTCGGAAATTTATATGAAGATACAAAAATTTTTTTAAATATAATTTAGTTTAATGAATCGTTTGATTTATTGAGGTTCGTATTAAGAAAAGATTACATTTTTTCCTTCTTCTTCTTCTTCTTTATGCCTGTTGAATTTTTCTTAACGTCGAGGAAACGAGAATTAAATTTTAACTTCGATGAAAGAAAAGAGAAGTAACGGGATAAATCTTTAACCGAAACGAGAACGTGATCGGGATAAGGAATAACAAGGGTGTAGGAAGATTAATATTCTCTTAGTATATGTAAATATGATTTTATAACCAGGAATATTAACTTAAAGGTTATTCCCTCGCAAAGTAAGTATATTGATTTTCCTATAGTGATTTCAAACTTATCCAAAGAAAAAATATCTTCCTTCTTATAAAAAAAAAAGTTTAGATTATATTATCATGGATATGTATTAAAATTGAAATCGAAGTAACAGTAGTTCATAAATTGCAATAAAATTAAGGACATCGATAATTCAAAAACGTTTCGATGAATGAACACGATATCTATTTGTCAATGTCCACTTCTTGCAATCATAGGCATAAATTGTAACTGCACTCGCCATTCCATTAATCACGAATAAAAATTCACATTATTGGAACGCGTTTTTATATTTAAAGAATTTATTTTATTTATTTTACCGATTACTGAAGAAATAAAAATTATCGAAATCCTTTTTTTTTCCTTTTGGAATATTACTTAACTCTGATTTCTATAAAAAAAATTAATCAAATTTTTATATGAAATTTTTATATCATTTTAATTTGCTGGTGGCGTAGAAAGAAAGAAAGAAAGAAGACGCTTCGAGGAAAAATACGGAGTTCGTGATATCGTTAAATTACCTTTCACTTGGCAAAACAACATATAATAATTCAGCCAAAGTGCAACGTGTGAAACGATTTTCTGCGTTCTTCGATTTTACTTGTAACCCCAACTATAACCATGTTTCTGTTGTGGTGGATGAAACATACTTTTATGATTTATATTCATAATAAATATAATATTTTATTGATTTATATAATAATTGCAGTATTTATTATTAATTGCAATGATGTAAGATGAATTTCAAATATTTTTCAGTATTTACATTATAAAAATCTTGATTTCTTTCGTTATTAATCAAATAATTCTTTTATTATTATTATTCAGAAAAATGTTAAAATTTATCCAGTATTTTTAATATTTTGTAATAACCTTTTTTTGATTTAAATTTATTAAAATTTCCTTACAATGTATTGAATATTCAATTTGTATATTAGAAAAGTAAATAATAAGAGTTCATATCGTATCACGTTACACATTTCTACAAATGAGTATACGATGAAAAGTTTATCAAATTGCCACAAATTACTTTATTACCTATTTCCTGTTCTTTTCTACTTCAATTTTCTCTGAATTATTCGCCAATTGATTCACTTCGCTAACAAGCAATTGCAACATAGTACCGATTCACTGCGCCATAATTCTTAATATAGTTATCGTATCCCATTGCAATCTAATTCAATCCAAAAACACGTATATATCGCGATATTTTGAATATCGAAAATAGCAAAATTAGCAGGATCGTATATCATTTGGATTCGCGGGTCAATTTTCGCGAGATTCGAATATTCGTTGCAAAAGAATGAGCATAGATCCTTGAATTACGAATTATTCAAAGAATTTTATTTATGCGTGGAAAAAAATGATGGTTATTTTAAAATAACTGGAAATAAATAAACTTGATGCTAAAGTAATGGTAATAAATTCATAAAATGCAATACGCACAATGCTGAAATTATTGCAACAAAAAGGAAACTTGGAATAAACTAAGCGAATCGGATTATAATGATATGGAATTATTACGACATGATTTGTGTAGCTTTGTAACTTTGTAATAATTGTTTATACGTTTCTTATATCCTATTTTATTAATATCAAAGATATCCTTTCATTTCAAAATTTTTTTCTAAATCACCATTATTGTACTATTTTTACAAAAAGATTTCTTATTCATTATTCATATTATTCATAAAATAGATAAATTGGAATTTGTCTTTTTCAAAATCTTCAATCTGATTAATATTTAATCAATCAATCGCTTATCATTTTACCATCAACTTTCTCATCATCAGTTTTCGTTTGAAAATAAATATCTATCGAAAATAAATATACTATCATTATCCGTTAATTATTTTCTATATCTTTATCTATTTTTTTCTTTCATTTATACTACATATTTTTTCCTTCATTCGATTACACACGTGTTACAATCATCATCACGTTGTTTCGGTCAACATTCATCTCCAATCGAACAATAAAAACCGGATAAGATACAAAGATCTTGTTATCGATAAAACGACAATCGTATAAAAGAAAGATTAAAAATCAATCATATATATATATTATACATAATAAACTCAAATCGTATAACGTTATACGTTTAATTAGCAAACGCGTAAACAAACGTTGCTCTCGCAACTTTCTGCCGTTGTTGTTGAGAAATAAGAAAATAATTCAATCGGAATTCTCGCGATTTACGTCCGTGTGTGTATTATCGATGTCTATACAGGCAAATCGATTATGTGTGAATATTATGCATCCTCCCGTGGCCACTTTCAACGGGATCGCTAATGAACACGCATTACGCATTCGTTTCTCGGTGTAAAACCGGATCCCTCGTTCCAGGTGTACGATCAACGCGATAAAAGGAAACTATAATTGCATAGGAATGCTAGGTGTAGGATTCTGCCTTCGAGTTTTCTCTCTCTCTCTCTCTCTTTCTCTCTTTTTTCTAAGATCTCGTAGCTAGGACGACCACTATTACGCCACACAAATCGCGCGAGCCTCTCTAATTATATGATTTTAACACCGATGAATCGTTAGAACGTGTTAAGACGGCAAATAACATTTGTATATATTTCTGAAACTGGCGATAATCAAGCTTGGATATAAGCCAGGCTAAGGAGATTTATTATTTGGGTTGGGTTTGGGTGAAAGATAGAAGAATGATTTTCGAAGGGAATTTAGGGAGATTATTTTCTTCGAGAAGAATATTTTTATTATATTTTTAGGTAATAAAGAATTGGTTAGACGATTTATAATTATAGGGAGGATAATAATTGGATATACCCAAATTTTCACAGAGATTATTATTATCGTTATTGCTCACCTTTAGGAATTTTCTTCAAAGTATTTTATCTTGTAATTTCTGAATTCTTAGAGAGAAGCGTGTCATATATTTTGATTCTTAATGGAAATTTCTTCTATGAATGTATGTATGCAAGTTACCGTGAACCTCGCGCAATATCGAGATATTGAACGCAATTTCGACGAAGGTTGCAGGAGTAATATCTATAAAAATCATAATGCAACGACAGATGAATCGCTAGATCGTTAAAAAACAAATGGAGGTCGCGTTGAGCAGAATAACCTATTAATAGGAAAAAAAGAAATTAAATATTTCCATATGATGACATCTGAAGAATTAATTTATTATTTGTTACATAAAATTGATTTTATTAAGGACAGATTAAAGAATGATAGGAATGTAATAGGAAAGCGATATAAAAATTAATATTGAGCAATAATGAGTAACCTTCAATGGTTTTCTTTTTTCTTTTGAAAATTCTCTAAGATCTAGAAATATTGAAGTAAAAAAAGATCGAAAATATTGAATTCAATTTTTGCGTAATTATAAGAAAATATCAAACATCGGATATTTTAAATAAAAGTAACCTAATTAACCAAACGTCACAGAATATTTCAAGAACAAGCTTTATCTTCGATCGAACGGTAAATACACACAGTGGTAATTGCACTACACAGCGTGAATATTTTTACCCTCAAAGCAAACAAAAATCACGAGAACCATATGATTACACAGTTCGCTCTGTTCGTCGCCCTGTTTGTCTTTTTAATTACATTAAAACATAGCGTTGCGTAAATGAAATAATAACAATGGAAGAAAAACAGTCGTAAAAAAAAAAAAAAATGAAGCTTTGCGAAACGCGACAATCGACGAATAAAAGGATATCGTATTTATCGTCGAATCGTTTATCGAATTTTGAAATTCCCGCGCATCTCGAAGAAAACCGAAATTCGCGTTGAAATATCTCGAATGTAGAATTACGAAAGACATAGCATAGTAGAATTCCAATCGTGGCCAACCTTCGAGGCAACCTCTCCATTCTCGTATTATTAATGTCGATGAACTGCACCCGCAGGAATGCGTGAAAACCTCTGCAAGGATATCTACTTTTGTTCCATCGTCCTTCGTCCTTTTCGCGATCGATTCGTGGCCGACACTCGACCAAAGAGTCAGTAATTCCACGAAGAGGAATTACTTCTGAGTAATTCCTCGAACAGAAAACTTGAATATTTTTTCCCCCCCTTGTATAATAAACGTTTAAACGAAAGGTCCGTCCTGTATGGAAAAAAAGAAAAGAAAAAAGAAAAAAATGAGAGAAAAAGAAAAAACTTCGAACATGAGTTTGCAATTACGAAATTTGTATTCAATGGCGTATTGGCGTATTTTTTGTTAACTCGTTGAACGACGTTGACATGATACGTATGATCGAATACATTAATTTTTTAACGTCTCCTTAAAGTTTTTTTTTCCTTTTGCGCGATTCACGATGAAATCATGAAAGAACTCGTCTCGAGGTGAGTTGATCGGTAAGTTGAACACGAGCTGCGTAATTCGATCATTCTTTCCCCGTCTTTCCCCTCCCTCCTCCCCTCTCCCCACGTTTCTCGAGGAGCGTATGCGATCCTTGGATACTTTGCTGGAATCGTTTTTTTTTTTTTTTTTTTTTTTACATATGAGAGTATGAGAGTAGCACATGCGTATTTTCAATCTTTTGTAATTGGATTCTTCTTAATTACAGTCTCGTTGCATCTTGAGAAACAGGAACTAATAATTGTTGCAAACAGACTTAGGTTAGTTGGCAGTATAATGATATGAGGTAATAAACAGAAAAATAAGATTTGAAAGGTATAAATGCATAATACAACGCGTATAGCGATAGAGGTAAACCGTCTATTTGTATTGTCTTTTATCTGAATGGAAATCTTGTCTATACCTCGTATAGTCCTGGTCAAAAGTGAATATGTATGTATTCGCGAATCGTCAAAATGAAAAATCCAATGTGACGTTATATCATTTGATAATTTTAAAAAACTACCTAATTGTTTAAAGGATATTGAATTATAATTTTACTTAAAATCTTTTCCAATATAACGTGTACATCCAATAGGAGAGCAATATTACGTTTTGAGAAATAATTTTCATTTCATTTCGTTCATTTATCACCGATACAAATCAAAAGAAAGAAGAAAAGAAAAAGAAAAAGGGATCGGAGGTTTAAAAAGGATAAAAATTCTTAAAATAATATAAGATTGCACGATTTTCGAAATGAAACTAATATGTATATATATATATATATAATATAAACTTGTACAGAACTTTCTAATCCAGTGGTAGAAAAAATAAAATAAAATACGCGTGTATATTTCACTCTTGATTTCGAGTGTACTCGAAACGTGTACAAAGAATTAAACGGACAAGAATCAATCGCATCTTTAACTTCGTCGCAATAAATCGAGGAAAGCGATAAAAACAACCGCATCTTTGACTTTATGCCTTCGTGAGAATCAAACAGGGGATCGGACAAAGCGTACTTCTACCACGGAACAAAGATCATCGTAGGATCGTCGATTAATTATGCGGCAGGATTGTCGACTCGGACAAATGACATCAGCGACGATTTCTCCACGAGTATTGGATATACTTAAACTCGTATTCGCGAGATCGAGTGGTGACTGGAATTTTCTGCGAAGGCAAAACGATCACCAAGACGATCCGCGATGTCTTTTGATTCGTGTAAACGTTTACTCGATCGAGGATTGGATTATCGATCGTGCAATTTTACGCGTTTTTATATTTTGAAAAAGAAAACTAAATAAATTTCACGATTATTTCAAATTTAATCTCTCGATTAAGTTGATAAATCGTCCATTCCATTTTAATTAGAAATTGAATTTAATTTATATATTTTTTTTTTAGTTTCTTTATTGATTATTGATTCGACTCGAGCAATGCATAGAGTAATAATTCAGTAATAATTGGAATTTTATAGGCCGATATTTCAAGAGAAATTTTGTTTTGAACAAAATTTAATCGGCTACAAATAATAATATTAAAAAAATTTCGTAAAAATATCTAAAATATCGAGCACAATGTTACTCGATGATTGTAATAATAATGAATTATTACGTTCGAAATCATTTTGTTGGCTATGGTGTCAATTTATTATATTACAATTTCGAGCAACCTTTTCGAAAAAGATTTCGATACACAGAACGCATACAGAAACTACCAATTCTCTATGTTTCGAGTTTCTTTTTTTCCAGCTGACAGAGCCATGCGACACAGTTCGGCGGAAATGCACATCAGGACTTCGTAATTTAATACGAAGCAGCGAGCGTGTGCATAGTGTTCTGAGAACACTGTCATTTCTCTAATAACAGTTTAGCGTTTGTTCCTCTACTTTCGCCTGGAAGCAACGCGAAAAAAAATTGGCGAAAAAGCTGTGTCGTTAGAAAAATAAGCATCCACGAGACGAAGGAATTAGGATCTCGATCCTGATTAAATAATTCATTTCGAAAATGTTTCATGAAGAGATCGCCGACAAGTTGACAACGCGGAATTTTTTATTTTTTTCTTTTTTTTCTTGCCAAAAGAAAAAGTTCTTAAATTATTAAGAACGAATTATGTTTTATTGAAAATTCTGAATGAAACAGAAATAATATTTTTTGAAAATGGAAATTTAACATTTTGAAAAGTGATTTATCACGAATTAAAATATAGTTTAATAAAATATAGATAATAGTTTCGAAGATATGGAGTGATGATAAAGTGACGAACCAAGAATTAAGAAAAAATAAAAAATAAAAATTTAATCAAATTATTTTATTTATATTAATATTTCTAAATTTCGCACGAGTAACTATTTTTATATCTTTAAATCGACAATAAATTCACGTTTAAAATCAACAAGAAAAATAACGAATTTTCCTCATTCGATCCTCGATGTAAATTGACATTTCCTCTGCCCTAAATATTTGACAACGTTTATAAATACCATTTCAATTATCCATCCTATCCATATTGATCGACAAGTATCGATAAATTGTCACACTCGTGTATCGAGCTAAATTTAACTAACACGGTTACAATCAATTCCTTCGATTGATATCATCTTAGATAATTAACCTAAATACGTTTCACGCTTTGACAGATATTCGCTTCATCGCGGATGAATGTAATTCGCGTACACGTATGAGATCGTAACGAGATGAAAGAGAATTGGACATGGATGATCGAAAGGAGGGTCTTGAACAGTGATCTTACCATTTCGCAGGTTTAATTTCTTAGCACCGTGGCGCACAGGGTTAGGTGTTCGCTCGGCGAAGATCAGTTTTTTTCACATTCCTCGGGGAAAGGACTCGTTCCCATCTTTCCCTTGTGACTTTCAGAAAGTTGTCAGACGCCGCGATACAGTGCATTCCTTTACGATTCGCAGAGTGTCGTTATATCTCTATTCGTGGACGAGGAATTTTGCATCTCTCGCGTGACCAAAGACATCATCACGCCGACTAAGATGGCCTACCCTCGTTTGGTGTTGATGAAAAAAAGAAGAGAAAAGGAAACGAACGAACGAGCTAGAATGTGTTGGTAGATTGTGAAATTGGATGTGTATCATCTTTTTTCGCATCTACGTTTCTTCTCTATCTGTGGCAAACAAGAATTTTCTATTTCTTCTTCTTTTTTTCATCCTTTGTGAGAAGGAGAAGGATAGAAAATATAAGGAGCAAGTTTACTGTTTTGAAAAATTATTTCAAACAAGTGACGATGATACTTTGAAAATAATATTTTAATCTTTAATATTTGTGACAAATAAATATATATCGTGGTTACAAGGAGTTAAGAAAGTGGAAATTACTTTAGAGAAGTGAAAAAGGAATTTTAAAATATTTCTTCGTATATTTTTATATTCTTGCGTTTCAATAGCTTGAGCTAGCTATATTTCACATTTATAAATATTTTTATACCAGCTGACTTAAAATAATGTGAAATTAAAACATAGTTCCATTTTTTGTAGCAATCGAAACTTGCATTATGATACACACTCAGTACTCCATATGTCTCTAAGAAGAATTGCGATTAAAGCAAGTACGTAAGCTACTAAATTATACATACGAAAAAGAAAATTAATATCACTTTCATATTAGAAAGCTCTCATAAAATATACTCGTTACAGAAGAAAAAATTTATTTTCACATCCCAAGAAATTTCACGATATACTTTCGACCATTTCTCCGCACTTCGAAATCTATCAAAAAAAAATAATAATAATAATAAAAATAAAAAAACACGTTTGGAATATTTTTTGGAAGCAGGATACCATCGAAATTCGCTAGTGTCCCTCGATTAACGATTCCAGGATGGACGCGACACGATACCTATTTCACTTACAACGAATTAATATACATGAAGCCGATCTTTCCGAGTCGTTTCGCTTAACGAACCCTACCTCGTTTTGATGAATTTCCAACGACAGGCTTTCACTGCTCATTATTCTCGGCGTAGATGGCCACGCCGTGCTAATTCCCGAATTGATCAAAAGCATCGATTTCTCGCAACCGCGAGTCCCGATGCCCGAACTCGTATAAGGAGTTCATTGAATCGAGGATTCGTGTAAGCAAAGGTTAACGAACCGAGGTAATTAAAAACATTTGATTCTTCTGCTCGAAATAATTGAAGAATCAGCGAAATATGAATTCTTCGCTTGCGGCTACTCGCATAATGTTCTGGAAAGTGCTCGTGCGTGATACGCACCGAGTGTATTTATTCCATTGTGGAGTCGAAATGTAAGAAGGAACGTAAAAAGTAAAAAAAAGTAATATTATAAAAGATTTCTCGAATCGGTTGTTATTATTTTTTTTTTTTTATGAATATATATTGAAAAAATTGATCGATATAATTTGGACAATTATAAAAATTAGTGAGAAAAAAGAAAATGAATATTTGGATTTAATTATAATAATTAATCTTGAGGGAAAGAGAGAGAGAGAGAGAGAGAGAGAGAGAGAGAGAGAGAGAGGGAAAAGAAAGAAAAGAAAAGATCGTTATAAAAATTCGATGTGCAGTGGTAAAAGTTTTTTAAAAGTTTTTTTAGAACATCGAATAATCTTTTTAACCTAAAAATTCGCTTTTGAAATCTAACTTGCAATTTTCTGAATAAACTATTAATTAATACCATAAATAAAAGATTTAAAGCGAAATAAGGGAAAGTCGTACAACCTCGTCTTCGTTAGAAAAAAAATCACACAAATCAAACGATAAAGAAGAAATTGAATAAAATTTTTCTTTCGTTGAATAATTCTTTGAAAATAATATAATGTACTTAATGCATCGAGAGTAATCATAATAACCTTTACGTTTCATGATTTTAATCACAGCACATTTTAACAATCAACAATTCTTGAAGAGAGAGAGAGAGAAAAAAAAGGAGAAAGAAAGAAAGAAAACAAGCAATTTCATTCTATTTAACCTTTAACCTTAATCACGGATCGAATCCTCGATCAAACGCAGATTTTATTCGCATTATTTCGAAACTTTGCTCAAGGATTCCCGTGAGCGTGGTTTAATTGGATGCGCGGATACTTTGGAATGCCGAATTCCGAGAAGAAAGTACGCTTTCGTGGACGCGGTTAATTATCCATGCTCGATCGACAACGGTGAACAACATGCCGCAGAAATGTCAACGACGCCGCGAATGGAAAGTGCCAATAGAGTCTATTGTCAACGCAACACACAACGCCACCGATATTTTCTTTCTCACGAGCCAACCAAACTCTTCTTCCATGCAAATGTTAGCAAATATTGGGTCGTTGCGAGTAAAACAATGGAATTCTTAATAAATCTCTCGTTAAACCAAACTTGTCCAAACTTTTTTTAATAAAACCAGATATAAGAAATCAAATTCACCACTTATCAATTTTTGCAAATACTTTTATCAAGATTAATATATTATCTTTGCTCTCGAATAAAACGTAATTATACACAAATATCCATTATTTTTTTCTATTTCAACACTTTATAATTTAACTGTGTCGCAATTTTAGATAAATATATAAGTAGCGTTGAAAAAAAAATATCAATTAAAGTATTTACAGTATTGATGATTCTTCAGGTTTTAATATTCGCTTCAAAAAAAAAAAAAACGATTGACAAGTGTTTTTATTTATGATTTATATTTCAATGTATTTTTAACAATTGATCGTATGATTTATTCCTCGGTGTTTGATTTTTGTATCTCGTTACAACACCATTGCATCGACAATTGCCAACGAAAAATATCGAAAAATATCAGATTCTCCTCTTCTCCTATCCTCCCATCGAATACGAGATCCGGATTTTTCCTCTCTCTCTCTCTCTCTCTCTCTCGTGAAATTTCGCGTCGAGATTGACGATTACTCGCGGCTGATTACCGCGGGAATAGTAATTAATCGCAGGACGAATTTGCATTCCCGCTAAAGTCACGGTCTCGTGGGAAGCGGCTGCGAAGCGCGCCATGGTTTCCTAGAAATGACGTAAGGGTAATGATGTAGCGCGGTCTGAAGAACTGCATCGTTAACCGCGCGTTGAAGAAACTGAGAATCTTCAAACCTTTCTGGAAACATCGGCCAAACGCGAGAAACGTCGGAAATATTTTAAATAAGGCGGGTCGAGTGAGACTTAAAAATTTTACAATTGATAGGCTCGAGATGAGGACGAGATTCTTGTATTTCTGTTGATTTTTGTCTTTTTCTTTTTCTTTTTTTTTTTTTTTTTCAAAAGGACTAGGATAAATTCAATTTCTGCTATGATCGAGGAGAAGGATCGTTGGGAATGTACAACATTGAGAAATGCGCGATGCGAACGTGCAATCAGTATGCAGATATATTGATGACACGGGGAAGATACTATTGTTTCTAAAACAGTTGTGAGTTTCTCCAGTAGCAATAAATTTTAAGATAGATATACGAGCGTCTCGCTGTTATATAGAAAGGATTAATTGCGTTTCTTTAGAATTCTATCTATATTCCATCTATATTTGAATTTGGTAAATGTAATTATCAGTTATAGCGATGATAAAAAATATACGGACGATGGTAAGAGAAAGAAATGGGAGAAATAATAAACTGTTGGTTACAATGTACAGCAGATTTCAATAAACACTTCTTACTTCTGATATTGTTCGGGTTCGCGACTTCATCACAACCGTAACGTCGTAAATTATATTAATGGTTAACCTAAACTGGAGGGTCATGAGAGGCTTGTTCGCAAGGTTACCGTGATATTATATTTAGAATTTCTTCTAAACGTACAGTCGGATTTATAGCCGTTTACTTCTAAAAGCGAGTATAGAAGCACGTGTGCTGTGTGCAACGGAGTGCCTGAAGGAAAAGCGTGCTCGAATCTTGCGAGCCACGAGAGAGTGAAAAACGAGCGTCGACCAACGGGTTACGGTCTACAAATTTCTTACCATTTTTTCCCTCATTTCCCATTCCATTAGATATTTAAACGTAAAAAAAAAAAAAAAGGAAAAAACACTTGAATTGTACATTATATTTACGTGGAATATTCCTGGCCTGATCGTCGATAGCCAACCAACATTCATCCCTATAGTAACGATCATTAAATTACAAAAGATTATTATTAAAAATCTCTTATGGTCCTAAATTCTAAGGATATCTCCATGTAATAACCATTATTTCTTCGTTTCAACGCAGCATCCACTATTCACATTTGCCATTCCTCGCTCATCATCTATATTACTCAATCATATCTTAACCATGAAACGTCTTATAATCTTAAATTCTAAAGGGCATAACCGCTATCTTCGAATTCACCAACGTTTCATACAACTCTCTATTCTGCACTCGTTTACCGTATCTTAACTTGACCATCTCCTACTCTATCGTACAATCACATCTTAAGCATCTATAAAAGCATCTCTAGTGATCTTCAATTCCAAGAATATAATTATTGTCTCCTCATTCCACGCAACTGTTCATGCTCATTCCCTACCTTAAATTCCATAACCGCATAATCATTATTTCCACATTCTCCTTCCCAATTCTTTCATCGTTCGTCCCACACAATCCGCCACCGTGCTCGTTCTCCACTCCCAATCATTCGTGCATCCATAAACTTTCCCCTACCTCTCCTTAAGAAACCTGATCGTCAAACACCAACGGCCACTATCCATCGCCGCGACCCGTATGCCTCTCCTCGAGATTTGCGGGAATGAAACATTTCACAAGCGGACTTTCAGCAGCCGCGAAAACAATTTTACGATCGTCGCCTTCGTCCACGCATTTCCACGAGATTTCGATTCCCCGTGATCCCGTTACGACTTTTCGAACGAGCCAAAACGTTTCCGTTATAGATTTGATAAACCGGTTCCGCCGGCCTCGAAGCCAGATTCCCGAAATTTTGGGTTACCAATGCGACGCACACGCGTTATGTAAAGCTCGTCATCATCGGTTAACGGTATACGAACGAAACCTTTCGGCTTTCTCGCCGATCTTCTCGCGGGGAAACGTTTATTATTCACGCGCGTCGCAGCGCAAGGAATCTTCCCCGCTGGGACGAGTGGCAATCGAAGCCTCGCGATTATGCCTCGCGTGAAGCGCGAGATCTTTCGCCTTCTCTCGATCCGCGCGCCGATTATACCGTTACGCTCGAGGACTTCGAAACGAAGCGCTTTTTGCTCTTAGAATCGCTTACGATGCGCCATCTGTTCCGCGAAACGTGTCATGGATCCGAACAGCGTTTCGTCTTGAATTTTTTTTTTTCTCTCGTATTTTACGGGCAGATCGCTGACTTTTATTCAGCTGCACAATGCGAAATCTAAAGGTGTATAAAAAAATACGAGGTTTAAAAGAAAAAGATGAAAGTGAGTGAAGAAAATGAGAAAAATGTAGGGGAATAGATTGTGAATGCTTACGGAAAATCAAATTTTCTTCAACGAATGACGAATTTTATGATTTGAAAGAATGGAATTTAAATGGAGTTCGAATTTTTCTATGTAGTTGAGGCGTAAAACCGATATTAGACCGATATTGTGTGCAAAGAAATAAAGGATGTATGTTTGAGGAGTAGGAATAACAATTGAAAAAAAATGGAATTTGAATGGAATTTGAATTTTGCAGTTTCAATTTCGTGTGTCGTGCAGTCACGAGAAAAGAAGAGAAATTTTTTAAATCCGCATGAATTGTGGATGTTGCGAGGAGTAAACGGACATTGGCTTGCGTGGAGAGTAAGAATGCGATCGATATCGATTGGTTTGAGGTGTGGTGTTGGTGGAAATATGTCGATGGTTGGTGGTGGGTTTGGTTTAGATATGCGAAGAATGTGGAAGTGTTTGATTTAAGATACACTCCTGTTTATAGGATATGTAGATATCTCTTTAATTACAACAATTATCTATAGAAAGTTGAAAAATCTTAATGAACTTCTAAACTAAATTTTACGCGCTTTATTAAAGTTTGCATTGTATTAAAGAATATGTCTTATCGATAATAACACATTAATAATAATAATAATAATTACACGATGTACATTTCTAACGAATATTATAAATGCGCCAGTGTAATTCGTTATTTATACAAATAAAAAAATTAGACGATAACGAAATATTATAAATTGATATTATTCTGACAATTATGTGATTTATACCATGTTGCATTCATTTTTAAATATTATTATTATCGATAACAACGAGATTAATTGACAATAATATTCATTCATAAATATTTCATATGGCAAAGAGACTTAAGAAACGCTATTATATAAACTTTTCATTACCTTTGAATTAAGAATTATCGAAACAAAATTACAAAATCCTGTTACTGTAACATTTTATTATCCATTTCCAAAATTTTACCATTCCATCTAAACCCATTGCTGCAATTTCAAAGCATGCTCTATGTATTCAATCAGCATCGTGTTTTTAACGATTACGACTCCCAAAATTCTATCAAAATACCGTACAAACTGCAAAATCTCTGCAATATATTTCCCATATCCCCCATTTCCGTAATTCCGCCATTCACTTAAACCTATTCCACCAACTTCAAAGCATTCTTTACATTCGCCCAACGTCAGAATTTTCCAAGAAATCCTGGCACGATTTAATCATTAAACACGAACGACAAACAAAGACAAACACACTCACGAACGAGTCCTCGAATCGATGCACGACCACAAGAGATGAGCAAAATTTTAATCGTTCAAGTTAAAAATAAACTTTGATTAAAAATTACTCGAATAATTTATCACTTGATTAACACATGGAATAATCCACAATTATTCCAACGCTCCAAATTATACCGTCCAATCGCTCAAAAGTAAATCCTTGTTCGAAATTTTGACCAATTAAATTTTTTCTCTCAGCCCAATTCGATATCCATTGGACGAAGCAAGAGGAAAGAAGTGAAGAAAGAAAGAGAAAGAGAGAGAGAGAAGGTTGAACGAATCGAGGAGGAGGTTAAAACCGGCGGTCGCCGTGACTGTCGCCACGGTGGCCTCTTTGACCCGCTTTCTCTTTTCCCACCCGATTTGTCTCATGGACATGTCTACCGCGTTTTCTTTAACCGGGAAATTCACCATCCTCGCCACCTGCCCTGCCTCGCCACCATCACCACGCTCTCGATCGACCGCTCGTTTGTGCCAACGTCCTCGAGGAGCAGGCGCAAGAACGAAAAACCGGAAGTCGAACGGGCGGCAAGTGGGTCGAACGTAGTAGGCACACGCTCGCGCGGATTCCGATTATCGGCTAGGCGGTTCGTTCAATCTTTTACGCGCGCACGAGAGCGGTGTTTCGTTACATCGCGCTGGCCACTTTCGAAAATTGGCCGACGACACGATCGATTTCTGCAATATCGTGGTGCGATGGAGGGAGGGAAATTTTTTTTTTTGCACGTACGGGATCGAGATTCGGAGATCGATCTGAAAATTAAAGATTTCTTTTTTTTTGTCGTTGGGATTATAATATGAGATCGAGTTTCAGTAGGGAATGTAAGTTTTTAATTTATTTGTTAGTTTAATTAGTTGAATTGGAAATAATTCTTATTCGCGAATAGTCAATTTGAAAGAATCGAAGAAATAGGTAAATGATATGGTAATTTTTTAGAAAGAGAAGTTATTTTATACGCGTTCTTGAGAAATTTATTCTGAATATGAACTATGATTCATTATGAAAATATGTTGCTATTTGTGGTTTCTTCCTCTTTGATGGGATATTTAAAATTGAAGTTTGAGAATTTTGTTCGAATTTTGTTAGTAGTTCAAATATATTTTACGTAAAAAATTGTAAAAAGTGGCACAACAACTTTAATTTTAACTTTGATAAAATGACTAAAATCTTTCATAATGGTACAAATATAATTTATCGTATTTCACATTATCTCATAATTTACAGTAATCTGTCATGCAAACGTTGTAACAGTTGGCAATAATTTTTCTCGAAAATGTTTCCTGGTTTTGATTTATTTACGACGAATTTAATTTAAAAACTACAAACTCTGAAAGATTAATGATATTTATATGGAATATTTTCTTATCCCAATCTACTTTTAACACGAAGAATCATCTATTTCTTTCGACAAAGGTCGTTAGAAGTTTTTATCTACTTAATTGCACATCAGCTTGTAATTTTAACTCCTTTGAAACAACAAAGACTCTTTTCTTTCCTTACGCAATATGCTATTTTTGCCGAGACATATTTTTTCACAAACTACGTTTTCTTCTTACACTTTTTTTTTAACAAAATTCTGAGATACATTTTCAATATCTCTATTACATTTTGTCAAATATTTGAACGGAATAATATTTGAAATATTTCTCAGAATAAAAATATTTCTGAGATACGTTTCAATATCCTTATTATATCCATTTCATAACCGATGGTCAAATATTTAAATTAAATATTTGAAACATTTTTTTTTTAATAAAAATTCTTCAAAACGAGAACTAAAACGATAAGATCATAACCTAATTCGAATTGTAATAAGTGAATCGGTTCAAGATAACATAATTATAATAAAATAATTCCATAGAAAAATCATGTACAAAAAAATTCAACGTAACAGACGTTATCAATCTCATCATTCATTTGAAATCGTAGTAAGAAAAGATTTATTATCTCGCGTTATCAATCTCCGGTCAAACAGACGCCGTTCCATAAGAGCAGCGCGAGGGATCGAAAATTGTTCGATTTTCATCGACCCGGTTTCTTCAATTTCCAATTGGAAGTCGCACTCCACCACCACGAACGTCAGATCGTTCGAATGTTTATTTGCGTGCAGGCCAAATAAGCATCGCGGTGAAATAGAACATGAAGCGTGACATAGCCGCCTGACCATAAGTGTCGATTTCGAGCGGCATCGAAGCCGACCCAACAGATCGGGAAGAAAGTCGGTGTACTCGGTACCATGAAGTGGGTCGTGTTCCTTGCCGTGTTTATCATCGATCATTTCACCTTCTTCGTCAGGAGGTCGTCAGAGAGTCGTCGAAGTGGGTTGCCTGGCACGAGCGCGTGCATCTACGGTTTTATTAATTTTCGCGAAAATTTCTTTGAATCGATTAAAATTCCACACGCGTTCGATATATACGTTTCGTTAACTTTTATCGATTATTCTAGAAGAAGTTTATTCTATAATATATATTTATATATTTTTAACATAAATTATATTCTCTTCTATGAGGGAAACCGCAAAAGAAAGTGATTAAGGATTAAATTTTACTAGAAATATATTTTTTAAATTAATATGGAGTACTTGACGATAATTATATTTATACCTTATTATACGTATATCACATGTACAATATTCTTATATAACTTGACTCTAGATATAGATATAAGTATACTTATAGATACAAGATAAAAAAGATACGCGTAAAGTAAGTTAAAAATAATTATACGATATATGATGAAGTGAATTTTCTTTGAATATGATCATCAGGTGATCTATCTAGGTTAGGAGCCATATTTATATCTTATATATATATTTCATTTAAAATTGATTTCCAAAATAATTATTATCAATAAAGAAATCAAGTTTCTCAAAGCTTGAAACATCGTTTCCAATCTAACCTTTCGATCCTTTCCCGCCAATTTTAGGAGATCGCGAAAATTGTAGCGCGCGATTCGATCGATCCGTGCGCCGATGGAAACGCAAGATTTCCAATCGATAATTAATCGTTTCGAGCCGATTCAAGAAACTGTTGAAGCCCCTACTGTCAATTACGCTACGTTACAAATTACGTTTAATTGGATACGTTCGTAGATAGTATACAGATACGATCGAATACACGTGATTCTTTTCTTCCTTCGACGGCAGATTTTTTTTTCGTCGTTTCAAACGAGCTGTCCACGATTTTCTGCGCCGAGGAGTTGAAATTAATCTAATTAATTTTAGTGAACGCATTCCGTATTGCATTCGACCAGATTTAGTCTTGTTTGATGTTGATTGAAAAAATTCTGTGCGGTCACGCGAAGTTGAATTGTGCTTACGTTTTATCACAGACCATCGTACATTCCTCGTTTAATTTTCGATAAAAAGTAAGTCGAACGAGAGAAATTATATAGAAGAAGTAGAATTTCGATTTCTGTTTCGAATTGTAGAATTGAAAATTTAAATTATAGAACATGTTATTAAGAGAAAAATTTAGCAAGAGATCAATTTTGATTTGTATTTAATTGTAGAGAATGAGTTACAAATATTAGATTTAGATTATAAATATTATCGGAAAGAAAATTTAATGGAAGATCAATTGATAGGTTTGTTCTTGGTAAATAAAGTTGTTGCGGAGAGAATTAAATAAAATATCTATCAATTTGAGATGTTTACTTTTGATACGTGTCAAGAAAATACCAATTCGATTATCCTTGCTTCATATATTTTGGATTTCGAATATTTCGCGCTAAACCATCATTAAATATTGTATTAAAGCACAAACGTACAGTTAATTCTGAAGTAATTAATAATCTCGGTATTGCGCTTCGTGTTTTAAATAATTCTTCGAATTGCTGTCAAGGTATGTATTATTTGTAGCTGTGAAATGATATATTGGGATTTTAAATATACGATACTTTACGTAATGATTCGTTTCTATAAATTATATAAAATTTAACAACAAATCATGTATGAAATATATATCAATAAAATAGTTCTTTTTGATGAATTTTTTGATGATTTAATGAATGTAACATTAAGTTTCAAAAAATGGAAAAGGAAAGTTTATAAAATTTCTGTAATTGTTACACCTTATATTACTTTAATATCATATACGTGAAACTATCTTTACCAAAATGAAATCTAGGAACAAAAATATTTTTCCAAATGCAAAAGCAAGTTTTACTTTCGCTAAAAATCAAAAAACACATGCATCCTATTTATTACTTTGTAAGTAAATTTACAAATGGCGAACAAGAACTTTACTTATTTATACATTTATCGATAATAATTATATTAAAAATAATTTATTTACACAGCCAAACAAACGTCTTAAATTTTTTATAAAATAAAATCACAAAACGTGAAATATTAATAATTTAAAAAAAAATCGACACAATTAAACAAAACGAAATAAATAGCAAAGATAAATAATTTTAATCACTAATAATATACTAATAATATAATCTTTCTGAAACGGTGCAAACGGCTTGGAAAAGTCGCATTTTCATTCCACAGCCTACTGGTCTAGAATAAACTCGACAACTTTCTAACCTCGATAAGTTCGCGTGAAACTCGCCATAAAGGCGAGGATTACGCGAGAATCATAATGAATGCAGCTTCTCGTATTACGTGAACGATAATATATCGATAACGAATGATAACGAGACAGAGAGAAATTAAAAAAGAAGAATCCATCGATGCATCTTGATGCATAATGTCGCTTCCTATTATACCAGGAAATTACGACACCTGTTTCCCGCCTGTGCTGCGTTTCTGTTATGTCAGCATTCCACTGTGCGATATCTAACGTTAGTTTCATATTGTTTAACTACGCGGAAGCAACCACGTGACTTCCTATCCCGCGTTTTCTCATTGCGGCGATGCGCTGGTTTCAGGTGGAATCCTCGCGTTCTTGGATTCGTTCATATCGAGAAATATGGAAGATGCGATGTGTATTTGTGAGGAGGTCGGTCATATTACGAACAATGTGTGCGATGTATGAGGAATTATTTTATTATTAGAGATAAAAATGAAGAATATTTTTTTTTATATTGGAAAACAAAGAGCAGTTATTGTGATAATGAGTAAAAAGTGAAAGTGGATTAAAAATCATGGATCATAATCTCTCTTTTTTCTTGATCATAAGTGTATTAATAAATATGGGAAATATTTGTGTATATTTGATTTGATTGGTAATGGAACTTTGTTTGCGTCCCTTTTTTTATTCATATCGAATATAGAATACGATATAATTGAAAGGTCATGGTAAATTCATAGAGAATAACAGGGGATAAAAGGAATATCGTGTAACGTAATATAAGAATGTTACAAGAGCTAAATTTTATCTAGCATGAGATTAATGAAGAGAAAGAAAATTTATTCAATCATTACAAACAAAACATCCTGGATATTTATTTTTCTCTTTGATGTCTTACATTACGCTTTAATTAAAAAAAAAAAAAAACTTAACTTACTCAACACATATTCGTCAAAAGATTCAATTTCATCTAATTTTTGCTTAACACAATCATTTCCAAGCGTGAAAATAAATATTTGACACAAAGCATAAGAGCGCAAAGCTCTAATCCTCTTTAAAGATTAAACATGTTCAGTTAAAATTTTCCCACTAAAAGAAAAAATCCTCCTTTTTTTCACTTCAACTATAATAAACTCCAAGGATAGTAATCAGAGAGATCGTCAATAACACGAAATAAAAAAATCCCACGTTGCAAACAAAAACAAGAGACAAACGTGAAACAGACTAATGAAACCAATCCAGGTTTAAATTATACCCAAACGTCGCGATCAAAGAGAAATAAATATTTCAAACACATAGGATCGTATAAATCAAGGTGGAACGATTCAATAATAAAGACATTCAACAATCTTAGAACGTGGCATCAGGAGATATCACCAATTATCCACCTGCGTAATTAATATACTTCGCCACACGTGGTGATTCATTCATAATGGAGCAAATCAAGAGGTTGTAAGACGTTTCCAACGTAACCGCGACACGGATTCGCGTGTGCCAGCTGATGAAACGAATTGCATACCCGACGATCTCATTTTTGCGCGGCAAGAAAAGCGGCACAGTTACGACACCATCACGCAGATTACCGTACGACGAATAATCTTCTCTTCTCGAAGAAGAAGAGAATTCCGGGTGGTTGTTGTAGTTGTCGTATTGTGGAATATTGACCGTAACTTGGTATTCCCTTTTTTCGATTTTTCTTTTCCTTTTTCTAATGAAACGCATTAAGAAACCAAGCAAAATTGTCGTTAAGTAAATGACTCCCGTAAATGTACCTGTTGCGAGGAGGCTTTAAGAAACGCATTGCGAAACGGGGCCATTACGCTGCTTTACTGGCAACAAACATTGTCACACTGTGGCAGGCTCTCTCTTGCATTAAGGGTTTAAGCGTTTCCACGTTGTTGGAGAACGTGTAAAATTTAATATATAATATATCGCACCCTCGATAGAAAAGTAACATAAATGAAAAATAAAAATTTGTAATTGGATATCATTATTGATACAGTATATTGAAATCATTGTTGGTTCTAAATTTTAATAAATAAAAAATTTTTGTAAACGAGTACATTCAAGTTGAACTTTCGATATAACATTCTTCAAAATTTTGTTCTTCGATTGCAAATGTTTTTTTTTTTTTCTATTAGGATAATCTTAAATTAATCACAAAACGATATCCAATATATTCCTCCTCTTTTTTTCCACGTTATAATTTGATGGAATATCTGTAACCTTGGGTTATTATAGTTATCAGAGTTATTACGTAAGATGAGTGATATAATATAAAAGTATTAAGAAACTACGTAATAGGAGTAACAGTTACACGCAAAAATGAGGTTTCTGTGGTTTCTAATGATTCTTAGAAAAGGACAATGAACGAAGGTAGCACTGTAGAGCGTTGAAATTAATTCTGGAATTCTATTAATTATTCCATTTTATTCCGTTATTACGTTATTTCGAATAATTATTCCACTTTATTATCAATCAACTCGATCATCCTCAAGTATCTTCCATTCTTAATTTTCTTTCCTAATTAATTTAACTTTCTATTCTATATCTTATGCTTATTCGAAATCACATAAAATATATACATCTTCGTATATTTATTCGATCTACGTACAAAAGTCGATCGCGTAAATTAGCCCATGCACGATTGTAAATAAACTCTCGCGGCAGAAAGTAGAACATCGGCCACCATTGAATATTCCCAACCGACTTTACGTCCAATTGTTCCCATCCTGCTCGTATAGAACTATCTCGAACCGATTCGATAAATATCTTACATTTGCGTGTAATCTTTATACGATCGGCACAGATTTGTGTATTTTAAGATCCAACCGTAAAACAAAATCGTAAGATCATCGATTTCGATCGTACTATTTATGGTAAAAATGTTCTATACGTATTATTTGAAATGATATTTACAACGTCGTGTTTGTAATAAACGAACAACACGTGTCGTTATTGTTACTATAAACAGAGAAATTTATATAGCATTGCTCGAACATTCTATGTTCCTTGTATTCCATGGAAGATTATAAATATTTCTTTCCTCGATACAGTGACCACAATACATCTTATAAAAATTCCATTTCGAATCCATAAATTATTCATCCGCAAAAATCATTAATCTTGCCAATATCCTTTTAAACTGTTTTTCTATTTAAACTATATCTCGTTATTACCATTAAAAAAACAAGAACAGTAAGAAAAATTTTCCAAAACAAACAATGAACCAATGAACCAACAACGGATATATTCTCAAAGAAAATTCGTTCGAATAATCCCAAAAGAAATCCCCAATCGAGGTAATTCAGTTTCTCTTTTCCTAACTTCGCGCCTAATTTCTCACGACCAAGTGACAAACAGCTAAATATCGTATCAAACCCACGCAAGAACAACAAATAAGATCTGTGTAAACAAATGATCCTAACTTGGAGTCTCGATAGTGGAGAAGATCTTGGAAGACGAAAAGAAGAGAGAGGGAGAGAGAGAGAAAAAAAGGAAGACGGAGGAAAAAGAGAAGGAATACCGGTTTACAACTAGGGACAACGAGCACGATCCTCGTGCACGTTGCCGTAATATCGCTTTATCGGATCTACCGTTATGTCGATCCGTTCTGCATCGACGTATATATACGTTTCTCGACGTTATATGCACGCGGCTCGCATGGCAACACCGGAAACCTTGCATCAGGACCACATGGGACGCCGTCTACGTCATCGATCGATGCCAGTCAACTGGTCGATCCAAACTGGTCAACGATAGAGGTGATCTAACTGTAAATCTAACGCTTTTCGCTCGACCACTCGCGTTAAACCCGATAGATTCCTCGTTCCAATCCGGTATATCGCTCGAAAGACGTAAATAGACAGAGGGGGTAGAGTTCGAGAGCTTGGCCCATTCGATACCGTTCGATTGGACAGTGTTGAAACATGGTGTGGTGTCAGAGACTGATTTGCATAACAAATCGTCGCGTCGTTTAGGAGAGGCTGTCAGTCGGCCTCGACTATTTGGAATCGATATTTAAGGCACGTCACATCCTTTCACGTTTCGATACCTTTTGATGCGGTTTTTGACATCGAGAATTGGAAAAGGAACGGAGACGATATTCTTTTTATTTCGTTCCAATGGCAAAAATTGTGAATAATGAAAAATTGCGCGCAAAAGAGACGATTTTTTGAAAGATTTCTTTAGAAGAGGACACGCAGGCTGATTGATAATCGTCTGTGCTTGTGATAAGTGATCACATTAGTTTCTTAATAAATTTTTGAAATCGATTGAGTTCGTTTTAACTCGTATCGAGATATAGGATAAATCTTGAAACGATTTACTCTTGGACACGTCATTGGATACGTAATGAAAGATCTTCGTGACGCACGCGTCATCGCGTCATCATTACAAAAAGCGACTGCATCGATGACAGAACAGATCGCGGTCACGAGAAGTCAGAGATTCCACGTGTCGCTGGTATTCGGTGAAATCTAGACCAACGACTCGCAAAATTTTTCGACATCCTGTCCCTCTGACCTTCGAATACGCCTTTCACCGTGCATCTCCATTTTTCCAACGACCCAAAAGTTTATCAAATTTCTCGACCGAATCCTCCTTTGAGTCGCGTCCAACAAGTTATATATGTATTATATAAATAAATATTTCTTAACTATGAAAAAATGTATCCAGCTTTCGACGAGTAAGATAAAGTTCCGCAAACAATCGCCAGGGGCACGAATAAACATCGTTTAATTTAAAAATTTTCATTCCCTTATAGCATTCCTTCATCCGACCGTTAACTGGCAACAGAAATTTTCCTCGATTTCGGAATAAATTGCGTATATCATACGCAACGATGGACATAACGTTGACACGATGGACATAACAATATACGAACCTGAGAAGAGGGTTTCTGAAGGAACGTCGCGATCCCAGCGCGAACCCTGTTTTTGACACCGCGCACAGTTCCCTTGGCACTGCGTATGGCTTCCTTCTCGAGGATCTTGTAACCGGCGAAACACTCGTCGGTTTCCTTATCGCCTAACACCACACCCCTACCACTGTCTTTGTTCCCCTTCAATTCGTTTATGTGAAACTTATAGAACCTGTCGTACTCGTACACGTATTTCTTCCCGGTCAAAGGATTGACGCTGGTGTCCACGTCACCTGATTCTTGCTCCAGCCTCTCCTGCTCCTGCTTCCTCTCCTCGTAAGTGCACTCCTTCACAACCGGGGACGATAGCCTGCCGTTCTGCTCGGTGGCCAGGACCGGACTCCTGATCCTCGGAGTGGAGGAGGCTTTCGACAACGAGGAAGTCCCAGACGGCGAGGGAGACACGCTGGGGGAAGCTCTGGTCGAGCAAGAACTCGAGTCGATCTCAGGGCTCGAAGCGGCCGCGCTCGATTCCTCCTCGTGAATTCGATTTTCCTCGTTCTGATCGGTGGACAGGTCGAGCCGGTTCAACGCCAAGATGGTCCCGCTCCCCGTGTCCCTGTACTTCTCACGATCCACCCCGTTCTTCACACGGCAATTCTCCGATCGTTCTGGAAATTCCAAGGATGGCCTGCCAGCCTCGTTCCCGTTAATGCCACCGTTCGCTATTCTGTCGGTCAACTCGCCACCGTTCAAGGAATCGCAGCTGATGTTGCTCTCGTTGTCGTCGCTGTCCACTTCCGCTCCGCTGCTGGTCAAACTGCCGGTACGATTGTGCTGATCGCTGGCCAGGATAACCGTACTCGAGTTCTTCTTCTTGGGAAGCGGTGGCGGTGTGCCGTCCAGGTCGCTGCAGGTCCCGCTGTCCAGCGTGTCGCTGGGGGAGCATTGGCCGCTGGACATCACCATCCCGTTCAATTGGCCGGGATACGAGTTGTAATAGAAGCAGGCCGTGGAACGATTATTATTGGGGGAGGAGGCGTTCATAGGAGGTTCGACGGACGTTTCACGGTGCAGTACCATATCTTTTTCTTCGGTGTTATCGTGGTTCCGATCGCGCTTGTCCTTGCGTAAATTACTGTTATCGTGATTGTTGTTGCGTTCGAAGGCGTTCGAGCCGACACTGATCCTCACACAGCCGTCACCGACACCGCCACTTCCACAACGCTGCTCGTTCACCAGATTCGTCGCACTCACGACCACACCACCGTCACGCTTGCCCGAACGTTCGCACGCGATCCCGTTCTCCTTCTCGGCTTCGTGCCCGACCACCTTCTCGTCCAGCGTCAATCGTACGGTCGATATCACCCTTCCGTTCTTCTCACCATCCGGATTGATCTTGATTTTCACCACATGGGCCGCCTGCTGCTGCTGCTGATAATGATTGTTGTAATGGTGTTGCTGTTGTTGTTGCGCGTGGTGCTGTTGTTGGTGCTGGTTCTGAGAGCTCTGCGCCGACTTCACGCCACTCTGCTTACCGTACCCGTTCGCGGCTTGCACTTCCGGGATTCTTCTTCTGCAGGCTGCCGAGGAATCGACGCCAGGAGCTGCCAGACCGACGAATACCGTTGCTCCGGCCCCTGTGCTCAGAGGAGCTGTGGGGGGATTGGAAACAGTTCGGATTGACACAGTCTGTCGGGCAACCTGACTCGGGGGCTGAGTCTTGGCCGGCAGTGTCGGTGGAACGGTCATCGTGGCGACCTCGTCCATATACACATTCGAGGACACTGTCACTACGTCGACGAGATACACCTGGTCATCAACCGAACCGATCCTCTGCTTTCTCCCGTTTCTTCGTACGCGCGTCTCTTTTCCCTTCTCTCTTTTCTTTTCTTTCCTTTTCTCTCTCTCTCTCTCCCTTTCTCTGCCTGCGGAAATCAGATTTTTATATGTATGTATACAATGCGCTTGGGATCTCTTAATTAATTAATCGGAATAATTTTTACGGGTGCGTCGACAAGTGTGATTGGAAATGCGTTGGAATCCTCGATCGGTAATTTTAAATACGTAACGCGTAAAAGCGCGTTGATGACACGGATGGGTGATTCGAATTACTAGAATGAAATCAAGTTAATTGCCACGTGAGGATAGGTTTTTTTCAGACGAGATTTAATAATTTTTCCACGTAACGAGTCACGTAGGCGATAATTTCACGACGAGGAACGCAACATATGGCGCGACATATTGCAGATTTCCGGACCCACTGCGCGCGAAATCGTCGACGAGTGTCGATACTTTGTTCTCGTATCCAGATCCAATGGATACTAGACTTTCGATCACCACGTTTTTTACTTCGAATCCGGCGCACAGAAAGACAGAAAGTGTTCCTCCTGCAATAACTTCCAATGCTCTTTAACCGATCGAACGCAATCGATCTGCGACACTGTTTTTGATCTCCGCTGGGAATAATTATCGTCCGTGTCCGCGAGATAAGTCGTAGCCGCGATTAATCGGCACTCGAAAAACGCTTTTAAAGAACAATTGCGAACGATCTGGAAACATCCGCGAAGGAGACGTGGAGAAAATTTGCCTCCTTGGAGAAACGACGTGAATGCAGGAGTTCGTTGAAACGAAACGTTCGTGGAAGGAGCGTTTGGAGGAGAGAAGAGAAGAGAGAGAAAGAGAGACAGACAGACAGATAGAGAGAGAAAGAGTAGCCGCCACTTACTAACCGCATACGTTTATCAAGAGCAGCGCATGGTAAAACCGCGACTCTATACGACGACGACACGGTGACGACGGTCGACGACGGCGATCGTTCACGGTACGGGCCGTCAGTAACTGTACTGAGTGCCTCTGACACTTACTCATGCAGTTTCGTTGGCCGGGGTGGGGGGCCAAGTTGGGACTCGCGACGGGGCACAGCGAAACGCGGGAGTGGGGGAACGTCGGGTCTCTGTCGCGGAGTGGGGGTAGTATGGGCCAGACGGCGAGCGTGCGCACGCATACGAGCATGGAGCGACGTGTGGAGGCTTTTGGAACGGGCGAAAAAGGAAAGAGATCGGGAGCGAGAAGGTTCGTAGATGAAGTTAGAGAGAGAGGAGAGAGAGAAGAAACGAGAGAGATGGGTTCGGAATACGGAGTGAATGAGCGAGCGAGTGAAAGACCTGATATTCGACTGTGTGGGTAGGTAAATAAGCGGTTAGGTGGGACGTGCGAGTGAACAAGCGAACGCGTTAACGGGCGATCGAGCGAGTGAAAGGACGAGCGCGCGAGCGTGTGTATCGATGAATAAGCGAGAAAGAGGCGCGAGAGTGGAAGAAGGGTGGACGAGAACGGGTCTCTCTTGGAAGTCGTCTGGCACGTAAGCACTTGCTTGAGGAGGACGTGGCGTCCTCTACCGAGCCAGGTAGAACCGACTATCCGGTTTCTCATTTAAATACCTGTTCTTTACCGTTCACCGGCTTTCTCGTGTATGCGTGTGTACACATTTTGTGCGAGCTTTGTACACACGGGTTGTGCGAGATAGGTTGGTCGAGCATATATGGGTACCAGATCGAATGGGTACACCTGCTAAAATTTTATTGATACCGTTGAGCGTTCTTTGGAGCGGAATGAAAGATCCATCATCCAGCGTGTCTATCTCGCGAAGGTTGTCTACGCGTGTATTTGTAGATATGTGTATATATATATATCTATATGTTTACGCGGATGAAGTGCGTGAATGGAAAGTAAATGAGAGAATAATAGCGAGAATGGCGAATTTTCTCGATACAGACAAGGAAATGTTTCCCGTGACGAAAGAACGTATCGAGCGAATTACGCAATGATTGTTCCTTTTGTTTGCCCCTATTAACCGTAAGCGTTGCAAATTACCGTGTAATTACTTTTACACGAGAGCAAAACGGTTGTAATTCTTCGATAATTCGCGTCACATTGTGGAAGCGATGAATGGATTTCTCTGGATAATGATGGCACCAACTTTTCTCAACTATATTCGAATATTCACGTGTACACGATTTTTTATTATTGTTATTGATCCGTGATTACGATTCGATATTAGCAAAGAATAATTATCGATGTCAAGTCGTTATTTAGCTATGTGAGTCATACTATTGGCATCGTGATTTCAAACGAGATACAAATGAGATATATCTTTGCGTGGTATAACATTGTGGGAGAGAAATTTACATCTTTCTAAAAAAATACTATGAGTTATGTTTGTTTGCATTGTTGCAGTATTGCATCAAGTATTAATATCTTTTGCATATTATAAATATTAATCGTGGAAAATATATTTAAAAAATATTAAATGTTCAAAGGTTTATCTCTCACGCAAAATATTTAAAGCATTAACAAGTGATAAGTTAAATTCCCATAGGATAAGAGATATCGTTATAGACAAACACGTTTGTGTCACATTCGAGTAAGCGCAAAATCGAAGAAAACTCAGAATAAATTTGCCTAGCTTTACTTTGTCATCTTTGGCACTTGAACAGGTGGCTGCTCGGGAACTCTGGACAACCCGATCGAAGCTGATCTCGAGCCGAAGTGAAAAAGGAACAAGTTGAGTTCGTCGCGACGTAACAACCTGCTCTCCAGGAGGATCGATTTAAAGTACAAACAAGAGAAGAAAAATCTGGAAGAGGGAAAAAGGTGTAAATCACATGCATCTGTATGTACAAATGTAATTAATACATATTCAGAAGATAACTTTTAATGTGATTCAACTTCTCTTGTTAGTTCTGTTGAATAGATACATAACGTATCGTTTCATCGCTATTTTTATTTAAAATTTCTTGCAAATCTTTCTCTCCTTGTTTACACTGTTATTTGATATTTAGTTAAAACTTTGTTTTAAAGATTTGTTCATAATTATATTTTTCACTTTTTATTCTCTAAGCCAAACTTATAATTTACCTACTTATATTTCTTTAACAAGATCATCATTAATAAAAGCCATTTAACAAAGTTTCATCGATGCGTTCGTTAATTGTTAATATTATTTTAAGGACGTTTCAAGTTAATTTATTATAACTTTTAAATGGCTGGTACATGATCATTATGTTAAACTTTATCCCATTTAGAGAGAATCGTGAGTACTTTATGGAGAGATTGTTATAGATTCAACGCATTTAATCTCATTTACCGAGACGTGTGTGGCATAATGAATAAGGAACTGAGTTATCAGGGTTTAATCTCGTTTATTATGAACTTTGTTAGACCGAAGTGTCGGCTTATTTCCACGAAAGTTCGTTTACCTATCTGGGAGAATTCGATCGATATTCTCTAATCGTCGTATAAATTTCCATCTCACGCAATTGATGTTTAATACGTTTATTTGTCCTCTTGTCGTTTCAAATTTAATCTAGAGCTTTACGCGAATTTTATGATAAAATTGATCAAACTTTGCCGCACGTATTCCCATCCCTATTGTAAAAATGGCGATGAAACGTCGTAGACACCTACTGGGCAAAATGTAACGCTTTATGGTCTATAACCTATGGAATAAAATATTTTATCGTGATAAAAAAGGAGAGGGGAAAAAGACATTATTTTTTGGAAACAATAATTGCAATAATTCATATTTTTCAAATAATATTATCTTATACCTTTTGCTTAAGTCTACATAAAAATTTTACTCTCTCACTTTATACTTTATTACCATATTTAAATCGTTCAATTAATAAAATTTAAATTTAAAATTTTCCAATGGATCCTAAATTAATAAAATTTAAGACTCAGATCGAATTTTGTAGAAAGTAGTAAAAAATTTTCACATTTAAGATCGCCACGATCAATTGACAAATGTTGGAACGATGGATGGTAATTTTTCTCCAGAGAAATCAACCGAAGATATCTATTAAAATAATGATCCCAAGCGAAAAAAACAGCAAGTAAATTCCATTATAATTCTCTCTCTTGATAACAAATCTAACGTCTCACGACCTACGCTTACCTCGTCACCGTTATCATTATCTAGGTTAATTTTATACGTTATTATATACTTAATATCTCTCTCTTTCTCTCTCTCTCTTGCTTTCTTCGCAAATTTATTCCTCCACAAGTAATTATTTATCTACCTGCCCGATAAGTAACAGTTATCCGAGAAAGCGAAATAATGTCACGCTAATTCACCTTCCCGAATATCTGTGTATTCAAATGAGTAGAAATCGATCGTGGAACTGTCGCTTTTCGAGGAAAGAAGGAAGGAAGAGTATCCTCGGCGGATTGGCAGGAAACGTGCATCGTTCCATGCTACCCCCTCGAACCATATGGCGATCACGTATCGACTGTCGATACATATTTTTCGTATATTTTCCCTCCACGAGTATTCACAAAATTTTACCCTCGGCTCTCGCGATGCAACTTTTCACTGTCGTGAAAAATTTACCATCGATTATACGCGTTCGTACCGGGCGAGAAAGAAAGAAAAAAAGAAAGAACGAGTTACGAAGTTGATTTGTGGCTTAGAAAATTCCCACAACTGTAAATATCAATTTTTTTCCCCCCCTGTTTAAATCACGATTTCGTGAGATCAGCGTCTATCGGTTAATCCATAACATCGAATGGTTTTCTTTTTTATTTCCTTTATTATTCGGCCTTATTTTCCACATACCTCACCCGGTAAACCAGTTGGGTTGAGTGTTCGCCTTTCTTTCTACCTCGCGAAACCTGTATTCTGCATACCACTTACCACGGCATGCGATTGAATAAGCGACTTTATAAACAGTTAAAATAACATGAAACCGGCGTGTCTAGAAAACCATAATCCGCTTCCTTTTTTCCTTCTCTCTTTTTTTTCTTTAGTCTTCTTGATCCTATGCTTGCATACAGGTATCGAGACGGATGATGCTGTTGAAAATTGTACGGAGGTTGGCTCCGTTGGATATGGTGGTATACAATTTGTGGTATCACGTATATTTTTTGTGAGAAGTATGAGAAGTGTATCATCGAACAAAAATATTTATAAGAGTATAAATGTACGTAAAAGAAAGTGATGGTATGCGAGATAAAAGGAAAGGTAGCAAAATTGTTTTTCATAGCGAAAGAAGAATTTATTTAGATACTTTGTAATAATACACGTGAACGTCGATATGAATTTTTATTTCCAATTAATTCATCGAGTAAAATTAAAGTTTTCTGAAATTAAAAGTAATTTCTTTTGTATTTCCTGTACATATTAATCCAAATTGCTTCTAGTTTAGAATTCTTCAATTTATTATTGAATATTATTCGTCATTCGAAATTATCATTGTAGAAGAAAATTGGCGAAAGAGTTAATATAATATTACATATACATGCTATATTTGCATAAAAATGCTTTTTAAGTTATTAAACGAAATATTCGTATAAAGCTTATTTGAAAGAGGATTTAATAATTTAATTTTCTTTCCAGTATTCGCACTTACCATTTGTACGAAGAATATGTTAATCAAATCGGACAAAGAATATTTACTCAATAAATATCAAGTTCACTTATATTTGTCATATGCTTGCAGGTATTATAATGTAATTATTATAACGTAGTTATTTCACAGAAATTTAACATTAATAAGTAGGTATACAGATATTCTTAACTGTTCAGAGATGTTACCATTATTATTATCATTATTTAACACGTGAATAGTTAAAGATATAACTTATAAATCTTTGTAAATACACGTAACCTACTTGTACTTATAATAACGTTATAAATAATTACACGTGTAATTTCGAATTTACCATTTACATGTATGTAAATAACAAACAATAATAAAAGAGTCGTAAAATCAATGAAACAAATTGCAATTATTAACTTGATTATCATTCGTTCGACAATATTTTCAAACAATATGCAACAAAACACCAATGAAATATAAAATAAAATGTATATACATATTATGAACGCGATATACACACAGTCATCCGAGGAGACTTTCGTACAAAATTGATTCAAAGAAAGTTGCTATTAAAATTTCACTTTAGAATTAATTAAACATTCCACAATAAAAAAAAAACAAAAGTTAAATCAATTCAAATCATTGCTTTACGCGTCAAAAATCGAAGAAATAACGTCGAAATAAAAATTTACTTTTCACAGTGTTTCTTTACTTTTCACCCAAGATTTTTGTAGATGACTGTATAACACAGGAGAATCCAACTCGTAAATATATAAAAGAATCAAGACGTCTTGTCCGGTTCCTAACAAGCATGATATATTACTTTCGCGGCAAGAAGCGTTGTATTGAGATATTCCTCGTCCACCAGGAAAAGAAGGAAAAATGATTGTTGGAATCTGTGTCGCAACTTTGATCGTGTTGAGCGCGAGATATCTGTGTATTGACCTTGCGTGGGACGTGTTGGACAGCAGAACAGGTTCCGTTACACCTTCCAGCTTCGAAACATTCCATCGAGCTACCTCTCTACTCGTCTCCTTTCCCTCCCCGTCCCCCTTTTCTTTTTCTTTTTATTTCCTCATTTAAGGGCGAGGTCATCTTACACCAGGCGACCTCTGACTATGGCATCCGTGACGTATGACAACCTGTACGAGCGAGAAATGGGAAAAGAAATTTCGCATAACGTCGATGGACATGTTATACGGTATCGATGACATTTATATTTAATTGCCTCTTACATTTACAAGTGGTAAACATTGGTCGTTAAGTTGGTAACTGGACATTCGTGTTCGCGAATCGTGCGGACGTTGATATATATTTGACGAGGAACCGTATTTAGCACGAATTAAACCTAGGAAGACTTCTCATTAATGATAAATTTTCTTCCTTTTTTTTCTTTTTTTTTCTTCCTTTCCTTCTGATTGAAGAATTGAACGTGTTGGTAATACGTGAACAGAAATGCAAATATATATATATATATTTGTGTGTTGTAACGTTTTAGGATCGAATGTTGCCTAACGAGTCGACGAATTCGTAGAAAACGTTCTTCGTTTAAATTTTATTCCTTCGAGGCCATTTGTTACTGTTGAAATTTCTCTTTCTTCTTATCCTTATATTTCTCAATACATTTCTGCTGAAACGTACGATTACTTTTATATCGTGCGGTTTGTTCGTGTATCGTGCTGGTTGCTATAATTTTTCAACTGTAATTTGCGAGTAATGTACATTGTTATGACAGAATTTTCTCTTTACGATTGTAGAAATTATTATTTTCGATTAAATTTTTCACTATTCATTTCTATCTAACGTTTAACCCTAATTTAATACAATCTAAATATATATTGTACAAAGTTTAAAAATCGCATATCTTTAATAATCAAAAATAATTTTCATAACCAACATCTCTGAAATCAAAGAAGAAGCAAATTATATTTTAATAATTAAAAAAAAAGAAATAGAAGAATTTATGAATAATTCTCTTAATCGAAGTCGTCCTAGGATTAAATCTCGTATTTTTACAAAGATATTTTCAACAATTTCATACGATAGTCAAAGATCACATGGAATATTAGCATTGTAAAAATCGTTTTTCTATAGAACGCGCTAAACGAATAAAGAGTTCGAGCTGAAAAATATTGCTAAAATGGCGGCTGCCATAGTGATTGCGAATTTACGCGGATAGCTCCCTTTCTCTGGACAGGAACCAAACGTTCATCGGTTCCGATTTGCCTTTCATGGTCACGGGTCCTCTGTATTCAAGCAGAAATTGAGAATCCTGGTTCTCTGGCATGCACAGGTACCTGTAATGATAACATTATGGTTATCTGATATATAACAAATCGATAATGAATATTAAATTCACGGTACGGAAATTGATTATTGATTAATTAATTGAAATTGATTATTATTATAAAATACAATATTTCGTTATCTGAAAAATATCTAGATAAATCTCGATGGATGTAGATTATAATTTATATCGATATTAATTTGCAAACTTTATACATACAGCTGCGCGAAATTAAAATTATCATTGTAAAATATAATACTTTATTCTCTGATATTCAAATTGATGTACATCTAAATCATCTAAATTTTATATCGATAATAATTTTCATATTCTCAATTTGTAATATTATTACAAGATAAAACTTTATAATTACACGATATTAAAAATTTTTAAGAATTCGTGAAAAAAAGAAAAAAGAAAAAGAGGTAGATTTTCTCGAATAAATATCATTATACTATAAATATCATTATACTATAAGTAGCGAAGAAAAACGTCGATACGAGCGCGATAAGTTGAAGAGGAATTAATAAGAAAATTAACATCCATTTAAAATCTTGGAACGTCCGATAACTGTCCCGATAGTTTTCCATTCCACAGACGCATGGAAAATAAAAAAAACCAACTCCCCCTTCTTCCCTTCTTGCAATTCGGGACAAAACCATTAAACCCCGCACGGTCTTAGGATCATAAAGCTGACGGTGTATATATCTCTTTCCAAACAATTTAAAAACATTTGCCATAATCACACGTATCCCAGGGAAATTTATCGCTCATCTATCCCAACTTCAAGCCACGTAATTTATTATCACATTATCATTACCATAACCTTATCCGATTTTTAAAAAATCGTTAATTACCAATACGCCAAGCGTTCATGAGCGTTCATCTACCGAGGTGTACGAAAGTTTTTACACAGGTAGTTTCACGAACCCACTACCCTTCACGATCGAACGAAGATGAAGCCCTTGGAATATACTTATTTAACGTCTAATCGAATTAACCTCTCTCTCTCTTTCTCTCTCTTTCTCTCTCTCTCGTTTCCGCGGCTCTTCGGCCATCATTCAGAAGCGTACAATGGTCAGGACGTAGTTGTTCTCTGAAATCTCGAACGTTGACAGAAGATCGGTGCATGTCGACTGTCGAGATTTACAATCATCAAGTAGAGGCGATGGAGGTGTTGATCGACTGCTACTTCGACAGGTTGTTCTCGGAAATGGATCGAAGTTGCCTGGCCTCTCGATACAAACGTCGCGAGATGGTCGGCTATTTCTCGGACGTGATTAATAGCTGTTCGCAAGGTAAATCTGAACGGTTTATTAAAACGGTTTAAACGGCCGATATTATCGATCGAGCCGAAGGGAAAACATCGAATCGAGATTGGTTAGAAAATTGGGAGCCGCGGGAACGATCCGAGGCGAACGATTTTAAATTACGAATTTACCGTACGTCTAACGGGGAAGGGAATCGATTCGAGACCGTGTCAACGCACTTGGACGAACCGTTTCCGATTCATCAGCTCGCTCGGTTCGTCCACCACCACCTCCTAGAAGAAACTGTATTGTGCGACCATGAAAGTGGTTCGATCGAGGAATGCCGGAAAGAAAGTGATACTAGTGTAATGTTATACACTTGGGAGAAACCTGTGCATCGTACTTGTGCCACCGTATGATTTTACTTTCCTCGAAAAATTATGCAAACCGACTACCCGAAGCGACGCGGATGGAATCGTTTATCCGTGAAAACACGGTTGGTTTCGCGAGTGGCGATCGCTCGATGATTCGAAATAATCGTTTGGATAGAAATAAAGCGAGGTTAGTATGGATTACGGAAGATGAAGGTTTCATTTCGATTGTTTTATTTCATCCTTGAGAAATTTTATTAGCTCAAGTATCAGTGATCATATCGGGGATTAAACGATCCGATCAGAAAGCATCGGCAGCGTGTTTTTCGAGTGTTAAATCTTACGAGAAAGACTTACGTTTCCAAGGAAGTGAAACATTGTGAGGTGATCGTGAAATATTGACGTTAAGTGTTAAATTTGTTACTTTCACGGCGATAACTATCTTTCACGTGATCATCCTTGGGTCATCAATTAACAGGAATAATGAATATCTTTCGAAGCGTAATTCACCGGTTACCTGGTTAATGTCTATCCTCTTTTACACGTATTAACCTGATTTACAATAATGCGAATCTAACCTAGAACCAACCAATGCGGCAATCTATTTAAGAAATAACGTTTCTTCCGGTAAATTACCTATTTTATCGATATTATGCTTGATTCAACCCTTGATCAAACCTCTCCTCTTTCGCGCAATTAAATTAAAAAAAACACGAATAATCAATTTATCTCTCAATAACAAAATAAATATAATTAATTATATTTCCTAATTAATAATTACCCAATAATTTCCCGAAATTTCCAGCTGAAAACCTAGACAAGCAAGACGTCTGCGAGAGGATAGTGATGTCCGCCCTCCGCTATCACAACATAGCAATGATGGAGAACGGATACGTGTGCCTTCTGGGCAAGTTCCACAACGTTCTTTACGTGGCGGCCAAGCTCTGCTTCGATTGGAACCTTGACAACAACGAGATCGTGTCCCGCTTGCTCAACGACATCTTCTACTGCGAGAAAACGTTCGAGCGTATCCTCGTGGGCGCTATTTTCGGCACCCGTGTCACTCACTTCCTGTCCGGGTGGAAGAGCGACTTCGAGGACCGCGAGGAGAACCTTCGCGCCCTCATGTACTTCTTGCGCCACGCCACCCTAGGCAAATTGGAGTACCGTTGCGCCTGTTCCCCTCTCAAACGCCGATTCATCGACGTTCCCATGGAATCTTACGGCCAGGTGTCGCCTTTCAGAGTGGCCATCCAACACGGCTCGCCGGACATCCTTTTGATCATGCTCCGTTACGGCGCCTCGGTCGAATGCGACAAACTCGCCCCGACCCCCCTCGAGATACTGCTGAGCAAGCTGAGCGAGTACGACGCCCAGTCAGGTCAGGAGAGAAACGCGTACCCGGAACACTTGCTTCTTTGCCTGAGATTAGTGCTGAGGACCGTGACGACTGGTTTCGTGAAGACGCCTGAATACATCGCCGAGCAGAGCGGCGTGTTCAGCGTTTCCGTTTACGAACAGTATCCGACTTTGGTCGAGCAGAAGCTGGTGCCGCCCGAGAGGAGCGGCCTTCGCCCCCCCGAATTGAGACATCTTTGCCGGTGCCGGATCAGGGAGGCTCTGTTCGAGAACTGGGCGTTGCCGCACGGGATACAGCAACTTCAAATACCGGAGTCGTTGAGGAGTTATTTGGATCTGCTTCGGGATTGAGATTCAGAAATGTTTCAGGGATTTGAATTACGCTTGGCCTATCGAATCGCGCTCGTCTATTTTTTCGTGGAGAAAGGATATTTTTTTCACCGAGAAAGATGAAAGTTTGGGAGGAATCACGTGAAATAAAATTATACGACTGTGGAATTGGGGGCCTTAAATAATCGATTCGAATATTAAAATATTAGAAATTGATCAATTGTTTGTAAAGTGGCTTGTGTTTTTATTATCTTTACGGATCGATGAATGTACGTGTATAAATATTTCGTTAAAGTATTATTGTGTTTTTAGAAATTATCTATATATATCTATGTATATGCTATTATTATAATGCGTGATTTACAATTAGATCTTTTTCATTCCTTTCAAGTATAATATTAATTTTATTGATGTAACGTGAAATTTTGTTAAATCAGGATTTAATAAAATCCTTTTTAAGAAGGAAATTTTCTTCAACTTTTTGAAGAACAAAAATTTAATCACAGCAGAAGAAGAATCTAAGAAATAAATTTACTTGGAGAAAGAAAATAATGCATATAATTATCAGACAGTTCCATGAATACGTTTAAAGTTTGAAGATGAAATCACACGTAGCCTAAATCTATGCTAAAACTTGTTCATAACTTTGTAACTTTTCAATTTCTTTTAGACAACGTTTGAACTATTGTATATCAGTTATCAACTTGTTGATCGAACTAGTTCTATATAATAGAGTGATCGTATAAATTTCGATGTTGGTGAATCGAGTTTTCCACGTAATATTTTACACGTGATATTTTATACTCGATCTATGATAGAACATGCATATGTACACACGTTCATGATAGTGCAGAGCGTTCAATTATTCAAACGATCGAATTGTACCAATATGGACAGAAATAGAAACGGTATATAATGTAAATTGAAAAATGCTTTCATCGAATTGAAAATTACGTAGGAATAATATTTTACATTTTCTTTATTTTGTTATTGTTAAGAGATGTTTTTTTATTATTAGTTTTACGATTATAATTCAATATCTTTGTGCTATTCATTAGAGAATATGTATCGTTTTTAACAATTGTAATTTTGATTAGATTGTATTTTTGCTGAATGATTTCAAATGGATATATTATTACGTCAAGCTTGTATATTTATTTTTAAATTATGTCATTTTTTTTTTAGTTTTCGAGCAGTATTTAACGATTGTAAATACTGTTAAATCGTTTCAAAGATTCGTTGCGCTTTTGACCTATGATATTAAGTTCCGTTCAGTATTTCACGGTATTGGGAAAGGATTATCTGTTACGAATGTTGCCAAAGAAATGAAATGCTGGATTCAAACAAATATCTGGAAACAGTTAAATATAGTGTTTCAAGAGAAGAATTTAGGCCAGCTCAATAAATAGCCAGAAAAATAAATTCTTCAATGAGACGTTAAGCACGAATCGATAGAACAGAAACAAAAAAATCGGATCCTAGTTGAAATATTTCCCTCGTATTGATTTCGTAAAATCGATAGATAGATTCATCCATCATTTATTCTGATTCTCGCAAAAATTTCCTTTAATGTCAAGGAAGGAGATATATTAAGATTGAACAAATTACGTGATATGGATGATTAAAAAGCATTAAAAACATTTCGACGAAACGAAGGTAGCCAATCGAAAGAAATTGTGTATCGATTGTGCGATAATATCTACTTTAAATTCTATGAAAGATACGTAGAAGTTCGTTTCTTTACGTTTCTTAAATTCTTCATCAAACTTTCGAATCACAAATACAAATTTCACAAGCTGAATTATTCATCCATTCTAATTTTTAACTTATTCCAATGTTATTATTTATTTTAATAAAAATAAATAGGCGAAGAAATAATGAAATCCAACAAGTGAAATTCATTCAATATATTCGAGCGCACATTCGAAAACACGAAAACAATTTTAATGTCAATCAAACAAGATAAACGTTTTCACCCGGATTTAATAGCCGGCGTAATTTAAACACACGAGACACAGAGAACTTAAAACTTTAGGAAAGTTAGGTTCAATAGGTCTCGAATAATTATGTACAATGTAATATCCCGAGGTTAAAACCCGGAGAATCGAAGAGAGCTATCCGAACTACGAGAAACTGTGTCCGTCCGCCACTTTTATTTCTATCATGCGGGCATATCATAAAGAAGAACCGCCGTTTATGAATTTTGAACTTCGTTCCGGGTATAAATATGAGCGGCGAGTGTTGCGCTTATGGAAGTTTGGTTTACCGGTGGATTAAATTTTTCATAAGCAGCTTATCTGTGTTAAGTGTTATGCCATCGAAGTTTACGATCGTTATAAAATATTGCGGCTAAGTTTGAGCAGGAATGTGTTGAGCCGGGATTAAAGCGTTTCGAGGTGAAAATAAATCATTCGGTTTAAGTTTCGTTGGATTAGTAATAAAATTTAGCAATAAAATTGATGGCCAATGATTTATAGTATTGTAATAGTCGTTTTCATGAATCGTCCGACTATTATGCCGGCGCACAATGATGATATTGATATTTAAAATACCCGGGGGAACAGGCTGACAGATTATCGTGTAACTGTTTCGATTGGCGTTTTGCATTAAATTTTACACCAATCGTATCGAATACGTTTCCCACCACCGTGATAATTCACAAAGTCCCCTCGTCTAGATTTTCCCGAGTTCCCGTAATTCAATTACCTACCATCTAAACAATTCATCGCCGCGATAATGTCGCCGGATATTGTTACCGACCGTCCATCAATATGTAATTCGAGTCGGGCTCTCGATATTCAGGATGGACGAGGTACGCGAAATCGATGAAATTTAATTTTTTTTTAATACAAAATAGAATGTTTCTAGGTAAAATGGAGAACGAAGTGACATAAAATTTCAAAAATCATATACGGTGAGCCGTCAGAATATTTTTCCATACATTATTCTATCTTGATCCATCGATTTTAACGTAACGTGTTTCAGATGCTTGGTAAAGAGAAACCGAAGGTGTTATTAGAATATCAAAGAGAGAGAGAGAAAAAAGTTGATAGATCGAGACGTCGAAAGCATTTTAAGATCGAGTTCATTTCCATGTATATTAGCATTGTATGGAAAAAAATAACCTTGACGTATCTACCACATTTTTTTCTTGAAAAACTAATGATCGTTCTCATCTTTTCACTATATGTGATTTTTTGCCATCTTCAATTTTATATTACAGCGTATTTGCTTGCTTGTAAAATGGAATGAACATATCAGAATATTTCTTTATAAATAAAACATGTCTTTCGAGTAATTATATTATACGTCATTTAGAATAATTTTATTAATTAATACGTAACACGTTTTATTATTTATTACATTCTTTAATCTCTAACGATTCTAATAGCATGGACAGTTAAACTTTGACCGCTCGTTCATAAACATTAATATATAAATTATCCTGAACATCGAAAAAACAAATTTCTCTGTATCGTTCAACTTCACTACAAAATATTTATTTCTCACGTTATCAAATACCTATCACGCTTTCTCGAATGATAAAAACTTTTCCATTAAACTTCCATTAAACCTATTGCAATTTTATCGATTTAATCTTCCTTAATCCCTTCGCGATTTATCATAATTCACAACGTTAATTTACAAAAAAAAGCAAGTCGATATAATCCTACAAATACTTCTACGAATCACCCAGATAAATTCAACCTGAATCTTCCTTCTTCACACTTTTGAAAAAGCAAAAGAAAAGAAAAAGAAAAAAGAAGAAAGAAGAAAACAAACAAACCAAGTCCCGAGTCGGCTCTCGATAAAAGTTTGCCTCGCGTAAAATAAACCGCTTACGATTCGAAGCAGGGCACTCCTCGCCCCAACCTTCGTTTCTTCCGTTTATGTACCGTTTTTTCCCCCGGTCGAGCTTCGAAAATGGTCCCTAATTATCACAAATTAAACGGGTCAACGTAACTTTGTTACCTGTACGCGTCCTCGGAGACGTTTATTTTACCGGGCTCCCCCGTTGTCTCGGTTCGGCTGGTCAGATTCACGGTGTTTCCAAACAGGCAGTAACGGGGCATACGATGCCCAATTACACCGGTGACGACCTCCCCGCTGTGGATCCCGATGGTGATTTTCTGCGGGGCAATGATCACGTTTCGTGAATGAGGGAGAGGGGGAGGGACCTCTTCTTAAAAGAGGCGATGAGAATTCGCGTCACGTACGGCGGAAGCTTTCACGGCGCAGGAACAGGAAGGAGACGGTATTCAGGAAGGAGAAACAAGAGTCTTTCTACGGTTCTAAGTAATCGAATGCAAGAACGAGGAGATCTGGCCTGTCCCTCGTGCCGTGCAGTTCCTCCTCCAGGAGGGGATTGAAAAGTCAACGTTTAACTCACTTAGAAGTGTCTTGTGGCGTGTAATCGGTCTGTTGACCGGGGACAAACATGTTTGAGATATGATGAGTGAATTATGAGTGCCGCGTTTGACGTAGTTGTGGAAAGCGTTGGAATGAGGAAGCGTTTGGTTTGATGAATGAATAAAACGAATTGCTTTTAACTGGTGTTTCGTTAATTTTTTTCTTTTTCTTTTTTTTTTTTTTTTACAGAAATATTATCGTAAGGTAGTAAGGAAATGGAAAATAAATAGCGATGATGATTAAGATGGGCAGATCGAGACATCGTACGGGACCACAAGAGTTTATGATAGATTTGAACGAGGTTACACAATTTTAAGATACTTAATTAACAGTACTGTTAGACAGTAGGTTAGCTTTCACGCTAAGAATTTATAAAATATGTTTACATGTTTCTCATGTTTGTAGAAAAATATAATAATACGAAGATTTTAAAAGTAAACGATTTAAAAAATTCATAAATAAATGTATAAACCTATTGGGTATTATTATATATATATAGTTAATAATCTTCTGTATTCTATATAATTCAAAATACGAAACGAAATTAAATATTTGAAAATTGAGTAACTTAAACTTGAACGCTTCTTGATTATCTATGATCCAATTGAGAATTGAAGAATTAATATTGAATTAATATAAAAAAACGTTAACAATAAATGATAAAAAACTCGTCAAGTTTTAAACATATTGCTCGTCAATGAGAAGTATATAAAGATTTGAAAAATATTAATGAAAAAAATATCCACGTTCAACAGATACACCTATTAATTACTATTGTCACTTCACAATCATCATTTTCAACTAAGCTTTCGAAATTTTATCATTATCATGTGAAAAAAAAAAAGTTCGTTTCATTTTCGAATTCAGGAATATCGATCGTAAAGTTGGAAACACGAGGATGATAAACGTTTCCCGTATAGGATGATCATTCGAGCGGATGCAAACATAAAAATTGAAAGCCGCAAAGCGGGTGCATAAAAAAAATATGGAGGCTTACCACTGGCTCGCCATCGATCTGCACTTCGTCCGCGGCTAGATCCATCATATCCAAAGCGAGACGAGCGATGCATCGTGCATGGCAACGACATGGTTCCGGTAATCCGCTCACGGCCATGTATTTGTCACCAACAGTTTCGACCTAGTCCGACCAAAGTGGATCAGTGCTAACAAGCCTTCTCGTAAATTCAAATATATCCATTGTCGGGTGTATAATAGTTATACGTGAATCTTGGTTTCAACGGAGTCTTTGCCAAAATAAAATTCATAGAAATATTCATCTCCTTCGAAGGAAGGAAGCGGATGGTGTATCGGTGAACATCCGTTTTGAATTCAAATTGATGATTAATTATATTGATATGATTTTTAGATTATTAAGTTTTAGGATCTGCTCTCTCAGAAATCGTATGATCATCGATGGATAATAGATTTCCATGTAAAAAATATGAGTATCTTAAACATTTTGTTACGAATTATTCGAAAAAAGGGAAAAAGAAGAATTCAGATATTCTGCAATATATATAAAGGATAATTTCCATGTTGTAATATAGTTTTGAATTTCACGACCAAACAGTCAAGTTCGCCATATAAAAGGAAGTCTTAAGGGACGTATAAAAGTTTTCTCTCGTTCCAATATACATTATTATTTAAAACAACCGATATTTCTAACAACGGGTATCGTTCGTATTTTCTCGCTCCCAACCTCTTATTAATGCATTTTAAACGGCACGTGTTATGAGAAAACTTTCTTTCCAACGCGAGAGCGCCTTTCAAAAATACACGTGGCCATAAGCATTTTACGTTACACCGTACAAATGCACTTTCCATATTATTACCTCCAGCGAATCGAGCCATATTTCAATGGATTCCATTTCAATGGATCCACAAGCATTGTTAATCGTTTACTTTAAATTCGCATATCGGCGAGAAACCAAAATTGTCTTTGCCATTAAATACAGAGAAACAAAATTTTTTATAAGGAGATCTTTTTAATATTTTAATAACACGTGTATATATTTATAATTGAATATTTTATATTTTCAAAAATAAATGTATATGTTACGTGCAAATAAATGCTTACCTTGTACACGTTCGGATTTTTCTTCGGATCAGTGAGCACGTCGAACGCGGTGTACAGCTGATTAAGCATGTTGACGATTTTCATCGCACCGCTGGAGTCCGTGTGAGCGGCGCAGTAGGCCCCGAAGCCCACGATTCCAGAGAACAACAGGGTCACGCAGTCGTACTTCTTCGCCGGAACTGGCCTCGAGTGCCTGAGCTCGTTCGCCACGGAAATGGGTAGCACCGAGTACAACAACCTGTGAAACGCGGGAACAACTTTTAAAATGCAACTCCTTTCAATCACGATCCGCAAGTTATCTTAGAATTGTCGTTGGGAAGAGGAATTGATTTAGCGAAACGAAGTAATCAGTTCTGTTTTTTCCTCTTTTCTCTCTGATTTTTTTTAGATGTGAATAATCTTTGAAAATTTTTTAATGTGAAACTTGTTATATAGTTTCATGATATTTTAATGTTGTATACGAATCTTGAAAGGAAGTTAAACGAAATATTCAAATATTAGAGGAAAGGAAAACATATTGTTTCGTTTTGCATGTTAAACCTATCATACGTGAAGAGATATATTGGAGATACTGATAAACTTGTCATGCTCAGTTAATACATTGGAAAACCATTCGTCTGTACAATATTTATCATGTTGATGCTCTAATGCTCTTTTCGTAAATTAGATTAATATAATTTATATTAAGATACGCTATTTTATATTTCGTGCATATGATAGTTAATTAATAACAAAATTAAATAGACTGAATATGTGTAATAAAGCATTAGCAATTTTTTTTCTTTCTATTTTCTGGCAAACAGGCGATATTTTTAATACAATTTTCTTTTTAATATGATTGCGTAGCAGATATATATTCGATTATATACGGGAAATTCTTTGTGCAGAGTGACCTGGTTTCAACGCACGCAATGCATCACAAGGCAACAGGTGGAAAAATGCAACTGCGATTCAATATTAATCCACATTTTCTATTTGATCCCAGTATTAAAACAAAAAAATTCGACCAGAAACTAAAAAGAATTCGTGGAATATTAATACTTTGAAGATATATAAAATACTTTTTTTTCATTTTTCTTCTGCAATGCAAAAATACTCTCAATATTGAAGATATGAGAAAAATCACGATAAAAATAACTTGCATATCGCTTTAAAAAAATATCAGACTCTTTCTCTCTCTCTCTCAATAACTTTCTATCGAAACATTTAATAAACTACATTATTATAGGTATATATATTTCATTCGAATAAATTCGAAAAATTTATTCCACTAATTCTACCATTTCAACCCTCTTTTCGTTCGCCCCCTTTTTCCCCCGAATCTATTCATTCTCCCGGACAATTTCAATTTCCTCACCTACAATCGCTTTAAATTCATCGTACACACCGTCCAAGATAAATTCGTTCCCAGATTAGAAGGCATCCGAGTGTAACGATCGTGTCAACGACAGTTTTATAGGTAGATGTCGAAACAGGCGGAGGTTTAAAAAAAAAGAAAAAGAAAAAAAAGTATCATAATTTCTCGATGAAGGTGAGAAAAAAGAGAGAGGGAAAGAGAGAGAGAGAGAGAGAGAGAAGGAGGTGGGATCCAATTTCCGGTGGGAAAGAGTATCCTGTCAAGAAAGCAACTCCAACGACGGAAAACTCGATTCCGGGAGAATTGCGTCAGGATAAATGGCAAACGAGGCCAATGGGGATTTCCTTAATCAGAAAATTACACGGACGGAAATCCTTACCTGTCGGTTTTCTGCTTCTCGCCGTCGAGCTCGCGATACGTCTGTTGCAATTTATCGGTAAGCAATTCCAAGTTTCTCGTTAATTTGTAATCAGCCTCGAATTGCTCCGACATCAGTACGAGATCTCGGGTGGCGTCGTGAAGGGGGATGTCGCTCAGGTACAAGCTTCGCCTGACAATTACAGAAAAATAAAATGTAGATTTACAGGAAGGCGTTGTTTTGTGTGAAAATATAATAAGAAATCATTCAGGAACAGTGCAGAAAATATCGTACTTGGAAAACTAAAAAATAGGACCGATGATCAGAAGGAATAAAAATTTGGAAATAACGTAAATAATGGAATTATTACAAAGTGATAAGACAAAAAATAAAGCTAATGGATTCTAGAAGAAGGATTGATTTGTATAAAAATATAAAAGGAATATTTAGGAACATTGTTAAATTGAAATTAGATTTGATATAAAGGTAATATTAATTTTTTGCACTAGAATCCATTTGTTCTCTAATTTTATTTTTCTACTAATTATATGAAATATCAACTGGTAACTCAAGAGTTTTAAGAAATGTTCTCTTTTTCCACAAATGATTTCATAGAGTAAAGGCTTAATTAATTTGAATAAATCCAAATATTTTTAATTTCAATATCAGAATAATTTAAATAATTTTCCATAAGAAATCTCAATTCCGTTGATCGATAAAAGTTTGAATAATATCAAATTTTAACAACAATTTCAAAACATAATAAATAAACTTTTAAATTTTTCAACTAATAACAGAAAGAATTAAATGATCAAGTAACAATTCGAAAAATTCAACAATTCTGATAAAAATTATACGATAAAACATTTAATACGATCTTCCCCGCGTTAAACAATATTTACGACGTTTATTCCTGAAGAACGATAGTTTTAAATTTAACGCAATTTATCTCTCCGACGCTTCTAATCATTTTCATTCGAGATTCAGCATTCAATCATCCCCGATGTATAATTCATCATTCTTCTCTCACTCGCGATAATGGTGAGTACAGGTTGCGCGACAACGCGGTAAAAGAATCCACCCTTGAGATTCGTTTGAAACGAAATAACCAGCCCCGACATACATACATACATACGTTCCGTGTAATCAAAGAACCAGTCGGTATTTTCCCAAAGAAAATTTATCCCCTCATGTGTATGTAATTTTTCCCACAAAACACGAATGTAATCTATCCGGAGTAACATAATTCTCGTCTAATCTAATCGTCTCAAGGGCCAAGTCACCGCCTTTTTCTCACAAAAGAAACTCGACGATATAAAAATAACGAGGGCCAACTCGATTACGCTTTAATTTTAACGCTTTAATTTGCTGAATATATATTTTAAAAAAATCAGCATCATTTAAATTCAAGAATGTTGGAAATTATTCGTCAATCATAAGAAGAAGGATGAAGAAGAAAAATTGCGCAGATGTAATTTCGAACGAGGATCAAAATGGCGAAGCAAAGCACCATCAGAATTTGTGATCCGCATTCGATTTCCAGAAAAATCGAGAAAATCGAGGAAATTAATAATATTGGTAATTATCTTAAATTGAATTAGACAGTTTTAAATATTATTGATAAAATTTTACAAATCACAAGTATATTGATAATAATAACAATTGATATTAAAACTTTATTGACGTGTAAATAAAAAGAGACATCTATTGTAATCCAAAATTTAGTTAGATGAGTTTATTGCATAAAAGGGTCGAAATAATAGGTTGAGAGAGAGCCTCGGTCGGAATGTACGACAGACAGACGACTATCTCATGCATTTTCTTCCTTGCCGAATAGCAAGCAAAATGGAGGAGATGAGAAGTAGAAGATGACGAAGTAGAGGGTATTCGAGTGGAAGAAAGATAGAGAATCGGGAGAATAACAAGGGTGAAGATTATTCGAACAGAGGCAATTCGGTGGCGGCGTGACGGGAATTTATGCGACTAATAGGACTCCGGCAGACATTAGAATGGGTGTAATTATGCGAGTCGTCGATTCGATATCTATCGAATAGCCTGTGTATGTATATCCTTTATTTCATCCGAGACAAATATTTTCCACGCAAAGATAGGGGAATTTACGTTACGATGAATTAATAGGGAAACTTCACTAGCGATTAAATATGTCTACGATAACGACCTAGAATGCCGTGTTCTGTCTTCGATGGCTATCAGATCCATTAGGTTAAGCTTTATATATATATACGGATTTCTTGCTACTAGAAAGAAGATACCTATTACCATTGTCTTATTTCAGGGTATATAACAAGAGCTGTTACGTAAGTACTTGTATTTCGCGACGAGATGTTCTTTCAATTCTATATTTCATGCTGTGTACGTGGGTAGGTATAATATAAATCTCTTGGTAAAAAGAATCGCCTCTTTTCTGATATTAAATATTAAAGTATCTAAGAAGTATTATAATTTATGAAATTAAAACATTTTTAAGATGAGATATTTATATTTCGTTAATTGTTTGATATTCAAAATCTGGAAAATAATAAAAAGTGATAAAAATAAAATATTCCTTATAATTCGACAAGAGTGTAATGATATTTATATTTACAGATTAAAGATTGTTTATTAAACGATACTAATAAACGTGAGATTTCAAATTCGTCTGTATCGTTATTCTATATTTTATATCATAGAAAATACTTTTCTATAAATGTTTCAAAAGATTGAAAATGAGATACGTTAGTGTACGTCAAGATATTCAATTAATGAAAATGAGAGGTGAGATTTCAAGAAGAACAAGATCAAGGATAGATGAAAAATCTAAATTTCTTTCTAAAATTATAATACTAAATTCAAAGAAAAATAGAAAAATAAAAATTTTTTATAGAAAATTTTAATAGAATAATAAAAAAAATTACGTATTATAATATAATTATAATATTCTCACGTTTCTCTCATAGACCATTAATCTTGCCATTTGTACTGACAAACTGTCGTGCTATCGCGCGTTTTATAAATTTTCAAACATTTGTCATCAAACGCAACACGCAACAACAGGCCCACTACCAGTTTATTGATCACACGTTCGCACTGCTGTGTTATCCGGTTTGATTGAAATTCAATTTAGGAACTATTCGATAATTGCAACGCGGTAGGGATCAACGTGGCCCCGCGAATAGCGATATCAATCCACGCGATATAATTATCGGCGGTGATCGAGACGGTGAATTTTCGCATTATCGGCTGTTTAATGGAATCGTGGAATGCGAACGATCGTGCCTCTTCGATTTCTAATAAATCGAGGTCGCGCTAACGTGTCCAAGAGAAACGAGTCTCGTTAAACGGCCCGAGTTTGATGCGTTAAACGCGTGAAATCGACTCCTGCACACAGAGCCACTCCAACGTTTGATTATGCAGTTTGATTGAATTCGAGTTAATGATCGATCATTCGACGAATTTTACTTCGAATCAGTATATTTGTAATTTTAATCGAGCTCAAATTTTCGTACGACCTGCTCGAATCTTGGGATTTGAATTTAATAACGAATAGATGATAAGATAAATTTTTACCTGGTTAGGTCGTCCAAGTTCATCACGCTAGGATAACAAAGGAAGGTGACGAGATCTGACTCAGGTATGTACAACATTTGCCCCTGGAAAAGTAACAATCTTGCGTGTGATATCAAAATTGATATTTTTAAATTTTAATCAAACAAAAATAATAAGAAATATATATATATTAGAAATGATGTATGTCATTTCTTTAATTGAATGATTATTAAATAATGCATCCATTAAAAATATATACTGACTTTTAAACGTAGATACGAATATTCTTCCGAAGCGTCGACTCGCATCACGCCCTTCTTCGTTCGCAACACATAAACCGTATTTATGTGTGACAGAATGTTCTCGAATGTCAATTCTAAATGTGGCCTGACCTAGGGCAACAAAACTGCAAATTTACTTCACGATATATCAAATATTCATAATATTTTCGAATTGAAAACTTTCATAACAAATCACGTAAAAACATATTTCTACAATGCATACAGAAATTTTATGCAATAAAAATTATTTTATCAATAACTTTGAACGACAGAAATTCTATTATCACATCTGTAAGTACAAATCTCACAAAAAATGATTTAGCAGAATACGTCGTTCTAATTAACAGAAATCCTATTACCATTGACCGTCTTAATTCTCTTCAAGTCATTGTACTAGGATAATGGCGTATGCACGTAAACACGTATTTAGATCAATCAATCGCCAAGAATCTCGAACCGCTTTATCCCGTGCATACGTATCGATGCACGTGCAACGGGATTTCGTTTCGATTTCTCAAGGTGTCGTCCTGGAATACCAACAACGATCGAGAACTAATAATGAACGGATAATTGATCATGGGCGCGGGCTTAGACGCGTGCGTGCAAATGCAAATGAAGTTAAACGGTACTGTTGGAACGGCGCGCGTATCCAATATGTCGCTCGAAACAAACCGCATTTGAAAGATATACGATTACGCGTGCATGAATCCACGCAAATTATATCGTTGGTGGGCGGCGATAATGCAATTTCGTGGTCCTAATGCGATGCTTCGAGGATAAAAGCAGAGGTCGGCGCTGGTGTCTGAAATGAAACGAAGCTCGCGATGTTGGGATTGAACTGACATTTCGTGCTACTTCGTTACGAACTTTATATGTACGTATATTTCTGAGAAAAATTTTAAATATGTATGTTTTAATAGAAATTATATATATATTTTTTAAATTTGATAAGTTTATGAAGTGATTAAAGCTTGGGTGTAGCATGTGACTTCGGATGTTACATCGTGAATTGATTCTTTTATTTTATCGTTTTAGTACTAAAAATGGAGAACTAAAAAAGGGGGAAATCGTATAAATCTGATAGCGTAAGACATGGCTCTTTTATTACGTCAAATTTATTTCAAATTTATTACTCGAGATAAAAGAAATGGGTCAATTGCAGAAGGTATCAGTAGTATTTTTTTTAGAAAATCTATAATTCTTGATTTCCAAATTTATATCACTTAATGTAACAAAATCGAATATTAGAATAAAATTGTTTATTAAAATCATATAGTATATAACGTCATGCAAGTATAAAGAAAATTAATTGAAAATTATTTTGTCATTTTTCTCTCTTTTCAACTGGATTTCTAAAATTTGAATCGCTCGATAAAAAAATACAATAATTAGGAGTTAATTATTACAATAATTAATAATGATAATTATGCTATATTATATATACAAAATGTTATTAGATATTCAACGTATTCTTCATCAATGTCCAAATATTTATTTATTCCGGATGAAACGGATGGTTAGATCAAAGTTAATATCCGTAACGAAATTTGTGTTTACGAATATTATCCTGTATGGTTACAAACGTTCTGCATACATATTCGAAGATACTTTGAACAAGATTTGATAAATGTCAATTTACATGGTTGAAGTGGCACAGATATTGGCAGCGCTTCATGCATCCTTGATACAAGTTATAATTGTTCAAACTTACGGTAAGAAGGATGTCGTTCAACTTGCAATTACCGGAGCATACTTGAGGTATAACTCGTGTTATAGTGCATCCAGTTTGAACGATGATGAGGTCCCGGTTGAACATCAGATGGAATGGAAAAACTCGGCAGAACGTCATTGGACTCACTTTTGGCTCTGCAATATTTAACGATATTTTTAACAAGCTTACACTGCTTTGAAAAAAGTCTATCTTCTACGGTGTAAATATTATACGCTTTAATTTTATCCTTTCTTTGATAAAAAGTATTTTCTCTCGATCAAAATACAGTAGAAAATTCTTTTAAAAAGGGAAATTGACTAATATAAGTGTAAAAATCACTTTCCAATTTTGAAAAATGTTCAAATATTATACATTTTGCTTTTTTTTTTTAATAAAAAATATTTTGCCTCAGATTGTAATCAAATTTTTTTTTTTCTTTTCTTTCAGAGAGAAAATCGACATTCATATAAAAATGTATTACTCACCGACAGATAAAGTCTCGAGTTCTGCAATCATGGGGTTTGAAACGACCCCAGGGCCGGACGTGTTCGTGATCAAAAATTGCACGTGATCACATTCGTTTTTTGTCTTCAATATTCGCATCTCTATATCCGTGCCGTGAAGCTTTTTCGCCACGGTCTACGGCCGATAAAAGTTATAACTCGTTTAATCATGCTTCGTTACAACCTGAACGAATTTGTTAGATTGAAAATTAAATAGCACAAGTTGAGATCGGCTTAACACCCGCTTAACTTTGACCGATAAAAATAATATACCGTGACTGGTATTATACGTAGTGATGAAAGTTAGCATCTTGTTTCTATCTATAAATAGCAAAGCTTTGAGAGGATCGTTGCTGTAGTATCTGATTATCATCAACGCGTATTTTCACTTTCATACTTTTTTTTTCCTCTCTCTCAATTTCAATAAACTTCTTTCTCCTTAAATATTAATAATAGAAACCACGGTAATAAAGAATAGAATTTTATGATGCAGCTTGTCGAATGAGTCTCTGTCATTTTTTTAAAAATCTACAAAATTGCTGAACGTTTGGAAACAAATCGAACAATTTCAGTAAATTAGAACGTATCCAAATTATAAAATCTGTCTAAATCTGAATTCACCTCTATAATCGCATCAACATTGAGTATTTTCACTAGAAAATATAATAACTTATAAAAACTTCGTAACGGGAAGAAAGGAAAATTACATTTCCAAACGACTCTGGAAAATTTCCAAAAATTCTCATCCTTCATCACTGTGCTTACAATTTGATATTCTTATTCAACCTTAAAAATACCTTAACTATGCCGATCACGATATGTTCCAATCCAGGTCGATCGGAGTAATAATGTAATATGAGCGCGCCATCCTCGGGCCTCTCGGTGCATCGGAAAGAGGGCGCCCTCATTCCCGGATACAAGGTGCCCAAATGATCGTGAAGGGCGTCCAAGTTCTGTAATTAAATGACGTTGCATAGCCTCCTCCCTCTTCCTCCCTTCCCTCGATGTCAATTTATCCGTTACTCTCACAATTATCCGGGGCGGAGTGGAACAAGGCCTCCCCCCCTTACACCCCTAATTTGTTTTCGATTGCCACTTTGCGTTTCGATCATGCCCACACCTGATCAATGCGCGTCGTTTCGCCGTGTAATACTCGTTAACGCGCGCTTCCAATTCAATTTCTGCGCCGTTAATTTCGATCGTAGATGCGTCTGCCGCGATATCTCGAGGGGGGAGGAAGAGGGAGGAAGGGGGTTACGATAGAAGAAACGTGAAATTTCGAGGGAACGACGTGACGAGAACAAACTGTTCGTACGTGACGCTCGAAAGAGAGAGAACCGGAAATGAAACCCCGCGAAGGAAAAACGATAATAATCTCGTTCCACGGTGACATTCCGCTTGCTAATCGCACCGCGCTCGTTCATCGTGAACCGAGTTTCTTACTGGCAAGCGAGCTTCGATTCGAAATAGAATACGATACGATAATGAGAATCGTGGATGATTTTAATCGATAGAAAATTTAATAGCAATTGAATATTAAAATTAATATAAATGTATTAATTGTAATAATAATAATAATAATTAGATGCGTAATTTATATGGTAAAATAAATAACAATTGCGTATTAATTATAAACGTGAATGTATTATAAATGAAAATTGAATTCGAAAAGGAACGGATAAAAAATTGAACAATATATATATAGTATAATTTAATAGAATTGTAATGTAGTAATTGTAATGTAGAATTAAAATTATATATATATATTTATTTTTTCAGTGCATTGATGTTGCATATTGATTACGAAATTATCCTCCTGTAGAGTTTTATTTTAAAGTACATCGATTGTGGAAACGATACACGCGTATGATTAAATAGAGATTCTGTATCATTGGATACAGCACGTATGTATATATATGCTTTTCGTAATTATATGAAAACAAAACCGTACGTTTATCATGGCAAAGGCAGCTGCTTTGATGTGAATATCTAAACACGATAGAGATATTAACCAGAATTCGTGAATCTATAATTAATTTAAACAAGACAATCGATTGCCTTTTGATTAAACGAATAAATTTTTCTTTTATCGTTATAATACAAATATACGTTAACTTTTAAAATACATTTCATACTTTCGTGTATCTTCAATTACTCAAAAGAAAGAAGAAAATGGTAAATGAATTTGAAAAAAAAAGTAAGTAATCACCATTGCTTTTTTCTTCCTATGTTTATATCTATATGTACCATTTGTTAAAAATTAATTTACAGAACAACCTAGTTTTCATATTGAAAATTACTTATATCGAGCAAGAAAATGATTAAATCTAAAAAATATGATCACATTCTCATCTTTTATAAAAATTTATTTAATTTATAACACAATTTAAATTCAATCCTTTCCTTTTTTATATCCAATTATCTATAGAAAAAAGAAAGAATAAATAGAAATAAAAAAAACAAGAAGAAGAAATAATTTTATCCATTTTCACTTAAAAAAAAAAAATAAGTAATTTTCTCTTACTTATGAAACAACTTAAATTCCAATATACACACAGATCGATTATCTGCAGGAAAAAAAATTCTATAGAAAAAAAAGAAAAGAAAAGAAAAGAAAAGCAAAAGAAGAGATAATTTTATGCACACAATTTTTTTACTTAATGCAAGTATCATTTATCGCCCTGTTCCATATACTTAACCTCGATGGATTCCACCTGGCATAGCTCGGTGAAAAACAAGTCGATCATTCACCAAGCTGAAACTCCATAAAGAAATCACAATAATTCATCGAGCAGGCGCGACAAAAACATTTTCCACGACCGAGCCTTCGCAATAATCCGCCGTTTCGTATTCCGACCACACGAACGAGTTTACGCGCTTTTTGTTTGCTCATTCAACCAGAGGTTGCCGCAATCAGTGGGGCGACGCGTTTCCCTCGAACGAATCGTGCGTTGGATTCTGAAATGCACGCCACACGATCGCGAACACTGACCGTGCGCGTTACACGGATGCAAATTGTTCGATTGGCACGCTTGCTGTCTGAAAGTTCTGAAGATCCTCCGTCATAGTAAGATCGTGAAAAAGAAAATGACGTAGAATTTTTAATCATTCGTATCGTGTGATTGTGAAAAAATGAAAATCTGATTCTGCGCGTGATTTGTTCAATTCATTGGGCTACATGGTATTATTTATAATTGGTGGAAAAGATGAAAATTCATTGTGTTTTTCGTGTTATTTATATACGTGTTCTGCATAGATTTCGATAAAGAGATGGGTATTAAGGTAGTCACATCGAGATGTAATTATAATTGTAATTATCTATATAAATTTTTAATCAATGTTATATTGTGATATTCAACAAGTAATATTTATTACATTTTATCTCTTTTTTTTTATATTCTATAAAATTACTATTTAAATCAATACGTTTTTCTTTAAATATCCATTTTCAAATAGATTATAAGAATTAATCAGCTTAATTTAAAGTTCTCGTTTTTTAAAGAAAAGATTCAATATAGAGAAATTAAATAATCTCTGAAATTCTTTTCTAAAGTAAATAAAAAAAAAATCCATAAACGAAGCAACATATCACGATTTTGATATGTTCAAGACTTCCTCCTTTCGAAAATTTTTAAAAAAATTAAAAAAGAAGAAAAAAGAAATGAACAGTCGCACGGTAAGTTTCACCTCGTCCATAATTTCTATCCAATTTTCTTTTTTCTTTTCTTTTGCGCAATCCATCGCTCATTGCGTAACGGAACATCCACACCGTACGTACGTAACACGTACGAACGACGACGATCTACCTACGTGTCATCTTTTTAGAAAACTTTCACCGCGATCCGAATGGAATCGCGGGAATCCCGGACACGGTCTACCAGGTGGCCAATCTTATTCCGTAAGAAAGTGAATGGTCGCGGCTCGTGGCAGATTTACCTGTAAAAAGTCCCTGGGCGTAGCCCCGAGCACCTGAAGAATCTTGTCGTAGCCCGAGTCCTGGCAGAACTCGAAGAACATCCGGCCGAACAGCTCGAGGATCTCGTTCGCCGGTATATCTGGGAAATTTTCAAAAATTAAAAGAAAATTGCATTGTTGGGGATGCAAGAAACGCATGAAATTCGAACTCTCTTCGAGCGGGATGCTGAATCGTAATTAGATTGCACGTTCTTTTTTTAATACATATCGTCGAAATTGACGAGTTCACAACACATTTTGATAATGTTTTGATAAATGAAGTTTTATTTTTTCTTTTTAAAGATGTAAAAATTGACGATCGTCAATTCTGAGACGATCCCGAAAAGGAATCTCGCGTGTAAAAATTCGATTTCGAGATCTGAATGAGCACGTTAAACGGGTGTCAAAGACATAGACACAGGTCTTGATCGAGGAAATTACAATTTTTAGAGAAATACAGTTCGGATGTACATATATACATACATACATGTATCTGAGAGGGAATGACGATTTTCTCGTACAGAAAAGAAATTACCCGAGATCACATCGATGTCTCGCGACAAATTGCTCGTCGGGAGAGATTATTGGGGTGAAGCTTTCCTGGGGATTGCTCCTCCTTTTTTTTTTCTTCTTTCTTCTTTTCTTCTAGTCAACGATTTATGGTCCAATATCGAAGGATATAGTATTATTATTATTACTGCTACTTTGTGTTCTTTTCTTCCTTTTTTTTCTTTTTGTTTGAGATGAAGATTCAGTGAAATTTTCTATTTTTGTAGTTGAGATTGAATGCGATGATAATAATATCGACTTGCACGCTTGATATATTTTTTTTTTCAATTTGTCAAAGAGAATTGTATTTGTTTAATGATACATAAATCATCAATTTTAGAGTAACTAAATAACTTAAATTTAAAATGTATAAAAATAATTGATATAAATGGAATACGAAATTGTGTTTAATAAATCAAAGGAATATTTGTTTAATAATTGTGTAATTATAACATCTATTACAAGTGATAACATCTGTTCATTATGATTGCATAAGATATTTAACTTTATTAAATATCTTATCTCATTTTCACTAATATTAAAGCAAAATTGTTCTTGAAAATTAAACTACGTTAAGGAAACATTTTCCTTTAATCTGGTATTCATGAATATTACACTATAATGTAATTAATGTAGATGAAGATAAAGAAGAATATTTAAAAATTTAATTGAATTAAACGTTGAAAAGAAAATTTGAACAACAATAATAAATTGCAAAGAAAACTTGATAGACTTTGATAACGTTAATAAAAATAAATATTGTTAAAAATTTAGTTGAGCATATTAGAAAGAAATTGAAGAAAAAATAAGAGATAAAAGCAATTGTTTGGATACAAGTCAAGAATTTTAATAAAATTAAGAGAGATTTTTGTGAAAAGATTTAACATCAAATAAAAAATTATTATTGAGATATTTCATATTTTCATTTGTACCTTTTCTTTCATAATTTTTGATAAATGAATTTTTAATGCTAGACATATATGTTTATATAATAATACGTACTGAGCCGATTGACAGCTGCCGATATAATGTTATACGTAATTTCGTCATCATATATCTGGCGAACCAGAAACTGTCCTTCCATATTAACGGCGGCATCTTTTCTGTACAAACAGAATATAAATGAAAATTAATCTTTATTTCAAATTATTAACGATGATTTTATTTTTATCATGCATACATAATATCTAATCTTTTTTATATATAATGTTCTTATAATCCTTCAACTTATATTCTTTAAATTTTCTTGAATAAATAATTGAAATAAATATCAAGTGAAATTTTTTAGCCAATAGATTGGTTAATTAAAAAAATCTTTGTCACGCTTTTCAAACTCAATCTAAGTTAATTTCATTAATAGTTATATTTTCAATTATAAGTAACATTTATTGAAATATTAAAAAGAAATTAGAATGCATAGGATGAAAATTAAAATTATTTTTTTTCTTTCCTGGAAAAAGATGAAAATCGGCAAGGATAGATTTATTTTTAACCTAATGAAAAGAAATTTTGAAAATTTAAAATTTGTCGATTTACTACGACGTAGGCGATCGCTAGAAAAATATAAGCGAGAGAAGAACTTCCATTTCGTGAATTTTATATACAGAATTTTTTTTTTACAGATATTTTCTTTCGGATACTAAAAAATTTACGATGCAATGAAATATTAATTGCCAGTTTCCAAATAAAAACAAAATACAAGAAATCAAGTATCGATTTTATAAAAGTTTCGGAAGCTAGATTAACCAAACCTTTTTATTTTCTATCGACTGAGTGCGATCTTTTAAAATTAAAAAAAAAAAAATATATCATAATCTAGTTAAAGTTTATTTTTCTTTTTATTTTTTTTTCTTTCACCTCGAAACGCTTCAACTTGGGAATGGGGCATAACAGGAAATTAATTAGTTTCGCGTTGGACAAAGTAAATACTTCTTAGCAGCTAAAAGCCAAGCATTTTAATAGGTTGCCTGACGCTCGTGGTGGTTTCCATTTAAATTTACAAAGTGCAGTCTAAAGGCACTTCGTCGTTTGACATGGATATGAGCTGTCACTCCGCGCAGCATTTTCATATAACTTGCTGATGCTCGTAACCATCGACGAAAATTATTAATTCGTCTTTAATAATTATACATATTGTATTGTTATGTTAATAATAAATTCGTTTAATAATTTATTATATTAATTTTAATATTTTTTTCTCTTTCTTCACAATACAATATTATAATCTTTTAAATTTGAAATGAAAAAAAATATAACGATACAAATGAAACAATATTTCCGTCTCCAATATTTTATTTTATTTTTCATATCATTTCGTATGATCTGTATTCAAATATGCTGAATTAATTATGAAGTAACTTTTTAAAAAGAGTAAATTAATTATATTATAATTAAATCGAAAAAGAGATAATACAGAAATAATTTCGAAGTCTTATTTTTTGTAATAAAGAATAGAAGTCTTTGTCATTTTTTGATAACGTTTGTTAATAATTGGATCGAAATTTTGCATTTTGCATTGCACTTTGTGAAAAAAGCTCGATCGTAATTTTCGAAACGCAATGGGATCTCAGAAATTCACTCACAATTTACGAACACTGTGGCAACGAAACGTCATTTAGGGCAATCAAAGTGACCCCTTTTCCGTTTTAAGAGTCATCGTGGTATCTTATATACCTACTCGGATTTAACCCACATTTTTGTATCTCTCGCATTATTTCCGACAAACATTATTATCTTCACGAGACATTGTCATACCACCACTTCATTTTATTTAAAAAAAAAATCATATTGATTATACTATTTTTAAAACTTTAATAAAAGGATATTTTGTTCGTTTTTATAGAAAAAAGATTATTTTTATCAAAGCATTATTTTATTCTTATTTCTTTTTTTCTTAAATTGCGAATTTTTTAAATTAAATTAATCATATTATATAAAATATGAAGGGTGAAATGAAAATTACAATTACAATATTTAATAAAAATTACAAAAGATAAAATAACTTTACCTTTATCGTTAAAAATAAAATATTACATTTAATGATAAATAATTGCATGATACATTATACGATCAATCGTCACTATTAATGTACGTATTAATAATAATCCCAATTGCATATTAATAATAATCCCGTATCGTTAAATGGCAAAGAATTATTATCATTATTTCTTCAATCATTCAGAATTAAGCAAGAACGAATAAATTATTAAACGCGTTGCTCATACATTTCAACGTAACGAAATTTTATTCACTCGTTATCGTTCTTAATTATAATAGCTGATAAAACGAAATAAACCTGAAATATGGTTTATATAATAAAAATGCTCCAATAAAATGGTAACGAACACAGCCGCGCACAGCCGATCTCGGCTAATAATAATTATCCTGATAGCAGCTCGCTAATGTACACGCCCATTCCCATGAAAGCACGGAAGCCAAACATTCATACAACGTTGCATAATCAACCGATAATCTTGACTCAACGATAAATTCTCGGATAAATTAAGTGTTTCTCGATCGCTTCAATTAAATCTCAGCAAATCACGAATGGATAGTTGACCAATCGCATTATTTTTCGATTGTACGTATCGAAACACAAACCGTGAAATAAAAATAATTATACACCTCAAAGCCAAGCAAACATAATTGTTGTAATTAGATTGATACGTTTTAAAACATTTTTATATAAGGTGTACGAGTTTGAGAGAAAAATATTGTTCCTTTGATTGATCGTAGATTACATCGTTGTGAGAGTTAAAATTAGTTTTGCGAAACTCAAAGTTGACCATTTTTTTTTCATTAAAAGAAAAAAAAATGAATCAAATGGAAACTCGGAAAATAATATCGATGATTTAGTTTGAAGAGAAATGTTGATACTATTTCACAAGAGAATAAGAGAAATGGTAGCTCGAATGAAAGTACGACATTCCACTATTATTCATCACTTAAATGGAAAAAGTAAAGAAAGTTGACAAATAGATTCCGCGTGAAACAAATGGAAACAGTTATGTTGTTACTTTAAAAAAAATAAAGATAAGCAGAATCCATTTTTATTAAAACGTGTCATTGAAGAACGAATCTTGAAGTATGTAAAATATATTACGTTTCGTATAAATACAGAGGATGGAATCGCATAGAAATTATTTTTATAAAATATATACAGAATGTTTCAAAGAAGGCTAGTGCTGGAAACTTTTCGCAATAACAAAACTTCCTCAAACTTCGAAATCGCGCGGATACCGCGAAGAAAGGTCATACATCCGGAAACGGTTAAGAATTTCACATACTTTGTCGAGTCATGTTCACGGTGCATAAACCTGTCCAAGCAGCCTTCTTGTTTTCTTTCGTTATTTTTCTCTCTTTATAAATTTCTCGAGGCAATTCACGAGAAAAAAAGAACAAAAAATAAAACGACGAGAAAAAAAAAGTTAAAAAGGGACCCGTAACCATTTTTCTTTTTAAAAGTATGATCAGAAAAAGGAATTCCACCGTTATGAGCGTGAAAAAAGAAAGTTCAGCTCTTCATGGATCGTATTCTTTTTATATTCCGGACTTCCTTGATCCATAAACTTGCAACCCGAACGTTCTAGGTTAGGTAGATGGCGTTGCTGAGTTCTTGGCAAATAAATAAAGCGTATCAAACGATTCCTCGAGGAGATGTTTGATCGACAAACAACGAAACGTTTATGCAGTCGCTACGGTAAAGTATTTAAGAATTTGGCCCTGGACTACGACAATCACACGGTAAACCGTGCCAATATTTCGTGGATTGAATCAATAGGCCTCAAGGATCGGATAAACAAAAGTGTATTAGGCGAACTTGTTGATCCAATGAAAGAAACGAAAGAATTTTTCAAGGCTTCTTCTCTTTCATGAGAAAATGGATCACTCGCTATCTTTACGAGTCAGGATAAGCAGGCATAGTTATTATGTTGTGTTTTCCTTTTTTACGATAGGAGAGAATTTTTTTTTGGAGGGGGGTATAATATATGAGAGTATACTAATTTTATAGGCAAGATTTATTTTGTGGATGAATGGGATTGTTAAGAGCGATAAAAAAAGATTTATGCAAGTATAGGTGCGAGGACGTGATTGATATTCTCGAAGGATAAAAATAGTTGCATTGAGTGCATTTGAATGGGAAAAAGAGGATTTAAGGGGATGGTTGGGTAAGATTCTTAATGGTGGTTAGAATGTGGTAATAGTATATATCATAGAATAACGAGATCGTTTATTGGATGGGATAAAAGCATTAATAACTTTATAAACGTATCTGATTTCGTGGTTGCAGCCAATTTCAAGTTTGATTAGCCATATTCGAGATAAATACGTGAGCGAGTCATTATGCGTTCAACCTTCATTTAGCTCATTGTCTCAATTTAATTTGAACCATTGAAACAATGATAAAAATATATAACGAGATTAACAATGATGAGCAGTTAAATTTGCAACAAAAAGAAAAGGAAAGAAACGAAATTTTTGTATATTCATAAAATTATCATTTACATAAAAAAAAAGAAAAATTTTTCAAATCTTCAAAAATTAACTAATTTTTCAAAATTCGCCAAACGCAATTTCCTTCAAGAATCATATTCGAATCTTGATCAAACTCTTCCAAATCGGAAATTCAATCATCTCATCGATTTATATACGATCACGTTGTACAGAAAATTCAATATGAATTTCTAGATCGATACTGCGAGAGGAAAAGTCTTCCTCCTCGATAGTGAATTTTCAATTAAAGAATCGAAGGATTCGGGTCATGGATACATCGAACCCTGCTACAGATATGTTCACATATATACATACATATATATACACCAGAACACTAGAGCAAAATAAAGTTGGGCAAGCATGGAGACATACCACGTGGTCTGGCAAAGCATCTTCTCGCCTCTCAACTTTTGATCTCCTCTACAGATGGCGACAAGATTAATCGAAATCCCCAACCCATCCGGATTAGACCCATTCTTATCATATTGTTTACAATCATTTATTCTATTCTGTACACACGGAAGGAGAGGGGAAAAAAAGACAAACATTGGAACGTGCAATAAGTAGCGGTACAGCGGCAGCAAGAAATAGAAAAAATCGAAGAAGACAGTGCAAAGGAAGAAGAGACGAGACAGTCGCTCGTCGTGTTTTACCTACTTTATCGCCTCCCACGTCTCGCTGTCAAAGGTCTTCACAACCAGCAGCTCGAGGGCGTAATTCACAAAACCGTACTGCACATGTAATACATAAAAGAAACCATAGTTTTTTTTTTATCATTCGAACGAACATCAATTTAATATCGTCGATTATTATGATTTACGTGAAGTGAATCAATTTTAATTTTAATTTCACTGTTTCAGTGTACACGCGAATTGGAACCGACATCCGACGTCAACGTGTTGTTGTCGTTTCGTCCACGAGTCACAGTCAAACCAGTCGGCTCCTCCTTTGTCCTCGATACGAGCAGTCCATAGCAGTTTCTCTCTTTTTTTTTTTACGTGAACGTACCATGATGATTGGGGACTGGTCGACGCTTCTCCACGTATCATTCCATTCTAATTGTCATGGGAGCCGTGTTTACCTCGTGCACACGAGCCGCGTACTGGAAAGTTGGCCTGCCGTTTGTCGGACACGATAAGTATCGATTTTCTACAGCTGCGCCACCTAGATACAACCCTGTTACCCGACTTCGGCTCGCCCTCCATCAACCCTCCTACACTCTTCCGCTGCCAATCCGCTTCCATCCTATCCTCGACGGCCTGGCATCGACGCCGATATTAGTCATCCGATGAATACTTGCAAGACCTGCGAGACTGAGTTGGAAGAAAATCGAAACCTCTTCTTTGAACTCGACGTTTACGATTTTTCTTTTTATTTCCCTATTTCTTTTTTCATTCTTCAGTTATGGTCGTAGATTTAAAGTTAAAACCAGTCTTCGATCATCCATTACGTAGAATATAAGGAGAGAATATTGTTGTGTATTGTTGTATTTATGCGTACATTGATCGCTAGAGCAAAGATTTTATTTCTTCTTCTTTTTTTTCTCTTGTTTTTATACTCTTCAACGTTTTTTTTATATTCATGTAATATATATATCAAGTTATGACAAGTGTAAAACAAATTTTTCATTTCGAAATTTGAGAAATAACGTAGAATTAGATATTCTCCGATTAAAATTGATGTATATATTAGTCTTTAAATGTGATTCATTTCCAATTCTCAATCTTGAGAATCGATATTTATAGATATTGAAGAATTTGAAAAATTTCATTAAAAATATCCATTGATTAATTTCTACTTCTTCTAACCGTTATCCCAACTTTACGATTCTTCTGAAAATTCTAAAAAGATTCTACAAATCATCCGATTCCAAATGCAAAATCAAAAATCGACTTCTGAAAATTCCGAAAAGATTACGAATCTCCAATTCCAAGTATTGAAAGTCGAAAAATTCAATGATATACTTCAATTCCAAAACGAATTGCCAAAATTTCCTGAAAAAATCTCCTTCCTGGACATCCCATTTAAACGTTACCATCGACGGTGTTTCCTGGAAACACGTTGCGATACGAGCGTCTTCGAATAAAACGGCTTGACCTCGAAGATACTTCGACACTATCGAACACCAAGCTAAGCTTCGACAAAATTCCATCAGCTTAGACGTTCGAACACGACTTGGTCAGGTGGCAACAGGTTCAAACGTAGATTTATCTTGCGTGGGGAGAGAAGGGTGAAGGAAATTGGAGCGCGATATGATATTCCGGTCGGACGATCCGTGTTCCGGAAACAACAACTTTGGTCAGGAAGGGAGCAGTGGAGGGGGATAAGCTGACGGGCTTAAATTATAATTAGAAACGAAGGTGAGAATCTGTAGCGCTTCAACGCTCGCCTCCAGAGGCGAGTTTCCAGAGCCACGAATGGATTTTACTTTCGCGCATCATCGTCGTTTGGATCCGAAGGAACCGGAAATTACCTCCTCGGCACGACTTCGTTCACGGACATTCTCTGTCCTCTTCGTATGCGCTATATTAATCTTCGATATAGATTCGTGGGTTTTAAGATTTGGTTCTCCGATCGGATTCAGGTTCGGTTAATTTTTTGAAAATTGAAAATTTGTTCAAAATTTTTAAACGAATATCTTCAGGTTTATCGCTGGTGGAATTTTTATTGTATTGTATATCTGTAATTTTATCTTAGAGATATATAATGTAAGATTTTTCGTATAAAAATTTTTGTTTAATTTTTAGAGTTACTCGAAGATTACTCGAAGATTATATATATGTATCAATAGATAGACGACACGTTTGAAAATTCACTAGCTTTCGAGAGACAGATATACATAAAAAAATACATCTTCTGTGAAAATACAGAATTACAGAACGATCTTATATCCTTCGTATTTTTGAGACAAGAGTAGAATATAAATATTGAAAATATAAAGGAAAAAAAAATCTTCTTTTCGGAATTTACCTTTTATTTCAATTTCTTTCTTCGATATTAAATATTCCTTTAAATAACTACTAACACGCGTACCCAATACCACAAACGACTCATAAATCCTTCTCTGAATTATTTAATTTTTCCATCAACCTTATCTTTCACGGGCCTCGAGAGATTAAGACCCATGCACTACGTACATTTTCCTTCCTGCGTCCACAACATCCGCAAAATCCCCTACAAATTATACCCAGGAAAAAGATCTTAAAAGTAGCTTTCGCGAGACTGCGAATCCCCAACACAAACACATACGCGCACGCAACCACGAATTAACTCGTTTAAAATTATTTTCTTCGTGCGTCTTATATATCCAATTCTCCATTCAATGTTCCAACGAAATATTCTGTATTATATTAAATATTCGAATCATGGGGCACTCCCATATCGCTCTCTAAGGGAACGAAACTCGCGTCAATTGGCAACAAGACGATTGCCATCCATCAATGGATTAAACACGAAAATTCGAATTCAAAATTTCCTCAGAGACGAGAATTTTGCATAAATTCACGCATAGGCGTTCAATTCTCTTCATTGGTTTTGGATAATCTCGAAACGAGACGAAAGACGACAAAAGAAATCGAGAAGGATAATTAAGATGAAATGAAAGTTTAAACGGAGCGGATCGTTCGACTTCCTTTTCTTCGAAGACAAGAAGAACTTAAAAATTTCAACGCGACGAGGGACGCCAGCGTGTAATACATATTTAAGATCAGGGGATCCAGTCTAAGTTGGCCGAGAATTCGATCGTTCCTCGAATCGACTGTTTAACGCTGACCTCTTTTCGACCATCCCCTCCTCGAGAAAGTTCTTCGAGCAAGGATGGTTCATGATTATTGAAGCGTCTAGAATGGAAGTTTGTCTAAAGAAGTAAATAAAATTTGAAATCTTATCTTCGAGCAAGTTGGAAAACTTATCGAATAAACCGTTACGAGAAAGAGTGAAATTTTCAGTTCTAATATTTAAAATTCGACGACGTTCTATTATCTCGTTTTTTTTTAGTTTTTTTTGAATTTTATGAAAACTTCGTTTTGAAAAATTTTCCCCCATTCTGTCTTACATTACGCATTATTCATGAATCAAAATTCTTTTGTAAAATAACGTGTTGTTTAATGTTACTTTCACTGTTACATTGTTAATATATGCTATCATTTTTAAAATAAACAAAATAAAATCGTATTCAACACGTAAAACAACCTGTTATCGTACACTCGTATCAGATTTCCACTTTGATTAACTCGAAAACAAGGATTGGAAGGAAAGAATCGTCTGGTTTTATATGTTCGGCTTTACCTTTTTACCCGTAAAATCATTTTCCTCGGCCGAATTGTATCACCCTGTACGTACACGTCATTTTGCAGAGCAATAACGTTCGATAACCATTCCCAACGTGGTTGTTCACGTGGAAACGGCAGCCTCGGTTTCGGTTTCACGCGTCAATTCCCTTTATAATCCTTGCGACGAATTTTCCTTCGTTTTTTCCTTTCGCCCCCGTTGTTTTCAAGCAATTGCCCCTGTATCGATGTTTCGGCGACGTGCACCGCGGCATCGACACAATTTCACGCGAAAAACTGCCAGATGTTTACTTTCGCAGCTGTCGCGCTGCTTCAAAGATGAACAAGCTTATATCGAAGCTGCAATATCGGTATATAGGGCAACTAGGGTAGGATCGCGGAGACCTCGTCCCCATTGCGAAAGGCCAAAAGGGCATGGTACAGCATCGCATGGTTTCGCGGGGAATATGCTGAAATATCGTGATAGAGTGATTATCATTACGGAACGATGATGATATATTCGAGCCTCGTACTAATTTAATACGAATTCGACGAGGTTATATATTTTTGGATTTTTGATAAACGATTTTTCGTGAATTTTTGAATTTTTGTAAGTGGAACAGTTGATTCTTGAGGAAATTGACTGCCGTTTTCGATGTTTCGTACATGGCTGAGCGTTTATCGCACGGAGTTAGTCCCGAAGGGTACGAAGAGATAAGGCGAACGTTTCTTGACCTGATAAGAGAAGTTAACACATTTACAACCCTTGATATAGAGTGACGTAATCTTATATTTACACACAACGTGTACGTGTGTATGATAATTTGAAAGATGGAATTAAAAAAAAGAGGAAAAAAGAAATGATTTAGGAATAGAATTTTGATCAAAGATTTTTTTTGTAAGCTATGATTTTTTATTTTAAACGTTGTTGTTTCATTTCGCTTATCTCGAATAACAAATATTCGTTGAACTTAAATAAAGCCTTGTTATATAAATTTTAATGAAATACCAAGGAGCGAAAAAAGTAACATGAAATCTGCAATTTAAAATTTTCTCGAAACCTCTTGGGAATTATTCTTGGTTGATCCATAATAAAAATTGTTAAAAAGTATGCGCTCACGAACGAGATATAAAAAAAAAAATAGTACGAGAATAAAGGTGATTCAATTGATATGAAAAGAAAAAAAATCGAAATGCATAATTAAAATAAATTCTAAAATCGATATATTCCATTAAGCAAATGTAATTTATTCAATATAATTTGCTCGACTAATTAACCATTCTTTAAATAATGTAATTTAATCACGATAATAAATACACCTACCAAGAATTAAACCTATATGAAATCGCATATCCCATTATCAAATGAACGATAAACACGTTTTCCCATCCTTTAAAATCTCGAACGTTCGCTCGGCATCCCTTAAATTAAGAAAATTAGCGGTAAAACGAATTCAACGATATTATACCACTTAATCTCCTTGCCCGGTCCAACTTCGTTTGCACGATTACGAAATGCAGATCCCTACGGGCTATGTAATACAGCATTCGCCGCGATCTTTCGCGTCGAATGGAAACTCTCTGGCACCCACCATCGCCGCCGCCATTACGTTCTCGAAATCGATGCAACCGTCCCAAGATTTACGAGTTACTCAGCAGTTACGAGTTAAGATACAGTCCTTTCCATCGAGGCCAAACGTTTGCTCGTAAAACGTATGAAAATAACAGGGCGTTGTATAATTACTGGAACATTTACGAGAAGTTTACGAGTAGCAGAGAAGCAATCGCGCTATACGGTGTCAAATACGGAACGCGTGGCCATCGACCGTCCAAGGATTAAATGGGTCCAGAGTGATTCAGGGGAATGGTTCAGGGCTCGATAATCAAGGCCGTCGACAATCTTGTGAACTCTCCTAAATATCTGGACGCAGAGAAGAAGAATTATAGACGATAGAGAGAGAGAGAGAGAGAGAGAGGAAAGGAAGAAAAAAGTTGGAGATCTCTCGTAGATCTCTAATACATCATCGTGATATCGTATGGGAGTAGAATGAGTGAGATGGACGCAAAAAAACGCATTCAACGAGGATCTCGAATGATGTCGTGACGATGGCCGAACGTTATACCCGAGCGGTAGTAATTGAGGATGAGTCGTTAGCGAGAGACGAGTTGAATAGAGGAGATGCACGGTTTTATCGATGCTCGAGTACTTGTAGATTTCTAGAACCAGTGGCCAGTTGTAATGGAAAATATAAAGAAGGATTAGTATTGGGAATAATATATTATCAGACATTTACGTTCGATGTTTTCACGTAGTTAAAAAAGAATAGGTTGAACACAATGGGGCACAGATATATGGCTTCATCGATGGAAGTTGTAAATTACGACGGTCAGTTTTAAATGGAAAATAGAAGAAGGGAGAATTGGTATTCGGAATGGTGTGTTCGGATTCTTGTGAATAATGATATTGTCGACTGCTAACTTAATTAATATTTATCGGTACATAATTAAGCTCATCGATCAAAGCTTCGTATAATTTTAATCAAATTTTTCAATCGAGCTTGTAATATATAACATCGATAATGATCCAACGTCAAAAAATTTATACAGAGGATCAGCAGAACGATTTCTAATTCAATTAATGGAAAAAAATAACTCCAAATCACCAATCAAATTTAATTACAGATCTCGTTACATCGTTCCAATTACAGATCGCAAAATTACTCCAATAATCTTTAATTGAATAACGAGAAAAACTTCGTGGACATGTTGAATATGTGTGTGCTTGATCTCACATTATTCTAACTCGAACCGGAAATCAAACAATAGAGGAGTGGATAAGCGATTCGAAAGCGTTATCCCTTTCATGAAGCATCGATGTGCAAATATTGGAGGAACCTTGCAGCTTTTTTTACAAGCCTCCTTCGTCCCCTTACAGTGTTCGCGCGAGATGATTTATTTACGAATAAATCTCATCCCCGTCGTAAAAGCGGTCAAAAATCGAACGTGTTCCTTCCGGTCCCATGCAAATTTACCCGCCACTTTACCCGACGCACTTTCCAGAATGACAACGATACACGATACACACCGACTCTTTTTTTGGAGACCAAGTATGGAAATTTAATATTTTTAGGCAAGCAGTTGAGGTTCACACGAGGTAACGACGAGGATGTATGGGAAAATATGTACGGCGACGCGTGTGGAATTTTGACGGGGAAAGGGAAATTTTGTTATACTCTGGTTTCCAGGTTTCCATGGGTTTCAATGGAATAGGGCTGTTAGGCAGGACAAATCGTGCTTGTGCGCAATTTTTAAATTGAGATTGAAATTGAAATTCTTTTTTTCTCTCTCTCTTTTCTATATTTCCTTCCGGTTTTCCTTCCTCGTTTCTTTTTAAAATTCTTCGATTAAAATTTATATCGTTTCATTGGAAACTCTCGAAATTTCGATTTTTCAATTTGGGATTGTGTTTTTTTTGAAATTGTAGAGAAATTAATGGAAAAGAATTGATGAATTGGTGGGAAATTTTCTGCGCGTAGATAAATTTTAGGGAGTTTGTGACAAAGGATGAAAGGAGAAAGAAAGACATTAATCTTTTCGGAAGCGATTTAAGAAACATGTGTAAACATCGGTTTATTTGCAGCAGATTTTATTGCTGGCCAAGTGAGTAAAATTTCCAATACGCTACATCTGGTGATAAAACGTGATTATGTTTCGCGTGGATGTAAAAATATCCATCGAAGTGATCGTAAGTACTGATTTTATTCGAGAAGCTATAATTTTCTAATTTTATATCACCGTTTCAAAAGATACTTTATTATCCCGTCCCGTATAGTATTCTTATTCCGTCTTCTTATCTATTATTTCAGAAACAAAACAAGCGTACGTAGACAAATAACGACTTATCAATTTATTTATAAGATGTTCGACAACAAACGAAGAAAGGATCGCGCTTTTAAATCTTTCTTGTCTTCCGATAAAAAGCACATTATTTTAAAATTTACTCTCCACTTTTTAAATATCCAATTTTTCATCCTCATATTGATCCAACACCACCATTTCTTCCGCTCCAATCCTCATCAATCCCAACAAACGAATTCTCTATCAATTTCAACACTCCTAGTTTCACACACACACACACACACACACACACACATGCACACACCTTTACTCCCACAAAGCCCGTCCTTATCCTATTTTCACCTGAACCGTCTTGGCAACAAGATAATCAATAAAAGTTGTCGAGGAATACTCGTTAAGTGGACGTTACTGTTGGAGATTAAAAGGTACAATAACAAATTCCAGAGGCACAAACGCGTGAAAGTACAATGAAAGTTATAGTCGCAAAATTGAATAGCAGCGGCGCGGATCGATTTCAGGTTTCGAGTGAGCGAAACAAAATTATCCGCCTCCTTTGCACTCCCTCCTTCCCCCGAATTAATTAGTCAAGGACGTCCTTCGTAATTCGGCCCTCCCCCCTCCCCGATAGTCGATGATGAATAGCGTTCCGGAGTTAATTAAAAATACCGTCACGCATCGAATATCGATGATTCCTCTACGTGCTCGCCCCATTATCCTGCCTCCACGATCCACTTTTCGTCTCGTTTCCTAGCATAGAGACCCAACTGCACGCGGAACGTACGGATAATAACGATGAAATGACCGACGTCATTCGACCCTCGTCTATTTCGCAACCTTCCTACAAATAAAATTCAGGTCCATTCAGGATATGTAATTTTGAATGGAGGGATAAGATAAGATTTATTTAGGATTGTAACGAAATATTATTTGAATAATATTGATAATTAGAATTAAAATAAGATTATTTTAGAAAAAGAAAATGGTTTAAATTCAAGAAATTGTATATTACATATTTTTATAAATGATTTTAACACAGTAAACGTCACAGTAACTAAGATTTTAACAAGTATCTCGTTTAATATTTAAAATTTTTAAGTTTATGATACGTATCTACATGATTAATCAAACAATTTCATCGTTTAATCATTCATAAGTATTTCCCTCATCAATGAATCATGCAAAACACTGGCTGATGTCGATTCATCGATCCCAATTCATTCCATCTATTTATCTATTCATAGTTACATGTAATTTGAATTTCAATGATAATGTCTGGAATAACTTCGATTCAATAGAATCTTCAATACTTTTAGCATATAATAATAATAAAAATACACCAACAATCGTTGGAACGAAGATCATTCCAAAGGATAAATGATGTCCGTCATATATTTTATATCGGTCAGAACCTAGATGACTGACTCCTACTGACTGTTGTCAATTTTTATAATGAAACGACGTCGTGATTGCGTTAGGCCGTTCCAAAACGATCATCAATTTTCCTCATCTATGATCCTCGAGTCCGACGAGGTGAAGATTAATGTCGACTTTCGCGGTTTTTTCGATCCTCCCTGGACGAGAGGAGAACGTCCCCATTCACGTCCCAGATTCTACGCTGGTTTACCCGAGACGATTAGGCTCGCAACTCGATTGAAGTTCAATGTAAGTGGATCGATCTCTCGACACCGGTTTAACTCTGTTGTTCGTTGTACTCGTTCCATCGTGGTTGTACGTTTTATTTCCGCTCGATCGAAAAAGATTTAGAGCAGGAGCTCGCGGTTTTTTTCATACAGAGAATCGATTCTTTGAAACGAACGATGTGAGAGATTCGTTTTAGAGAGAAAAATTATATTACAAGAAATCATTCGTGAGTAAAAATTTTAATGTTTACGAGAGAAGAATTTTTTTCCTTTGTAATATATATAATTTTATTTTTGAGCTTAATCTGTAAAAAAATTATCGATTCATTTGTGGGGAAAATTAGTAAATTTTTTTTAAATAAATCTGAAAATGATAATTTAAATTGTAAAATAAATGATTAGCTGTCGCTACATGATATGTATAAATAAAATAAAATTGAAAAAAGAATGAATAAGTTACTAATATGATATAATAACTTTTTTTATATAGAGTTATGAAAAGTTAAGAATGTTTCATAATAGATAGAACGTAAAGTAAAGATGGCGATTAGCATAATCTTCCACATGCGATCGTTTTGAAGAAAATATTGTTTCATTCTGTCGATCGTATCTTGTTTAAAATTCTTGCGTGGCATTCTACTATTAGTATATTATTACAGCTAGCAAAACTGATCAACTGATTGCAATAAATTCGAGATAGAATGAATCCCCGCCATTTTGAAATGTCATGACACCATTAAAAACTAAGCTAAAAGACGAAGATTTTTTGGAAATTGTGAAATGTTTTCTAATATGGCCATGTACAAATAAGTAATCAATCGTGTCAATTAGAGTTTTACACGTACATATTTCTTCATTAAAAATTTGTAGGTTAATTGGTGCTGAAACGTCGATTTGAATTTCCAATTCAGTGAGATATCGCGAAACGATAATTTACATCGCAATTATTGAAAAAAAGAATATAGTAACCTTTTCTTAACTTGAACAAACAAAATATATTTTATTCTTCATAAATTTTTTCCCGTTGTAATAATTAAAAGATTCAATCTCGTGAATTACAATATTTATTTCTACATTAATTTTATAAGTAATATTCAAGAATAATAACGATAAAAAATTCTCTAATTGAAATAAATAAATTTTTACAACAAAAAAAATACTAAAATTAAAAAAAATCTAAATCGTCAAAATTATTATTTTGCAAATAATAATTAACCAAAAAAATAAAAAATAATTCTCTGACGTAAATGCAGCGAACGCAAGTCTCTCGCAAATCACTCGAAATCCATTCGAAATTAAACGAAACTCGATAATCGCGAAAAATTTTCAACATCGTTTCATTTAACAACGAATAAACAATTAAACATTCCATTTCTCCGCATAACGACAAATCCAACAAATCACGTATCGGTGATAGCGACCAAATAAAATCGATGATCGGCAAAAATCTTTTCGGTCGAAGAAAACATCCCATTCGGACACGATTCAAAAAATTCATCTTATCGTTTCGCGGTTAATTCGAGTGAAAATATTTTAGAGATTGTCTATCGCGAAAGAAACACTTTGCACCGGTGCATTTGTCTCGTGAAACCGACCGCGATGAAGCTTTTATTTCCGCCCGATAGAAGCCGAACGACGAAATTTTCAAACGGTGAAATCCCATCACGACGGATCTTTGAGACGCATTTCACGTTTGATCGTCGAGAAACTGTGATTGATTAATAATTGTCGCGCAGTTGAAAGCATTGAAAGTGAAATGTTGATCGATTTTCCGCTCGATTTTCTTGTGTAAACGATGAAAAAAAAAAGAAAGGAGAAAGGTTGAGTCGAATGTTTTTTAATTCGCGATTAATTGACAGGGAGGGGCGTTGATTATCGAGGAGTCGCAGAGGGCGCAGCGCCATTTCTTTCACACCTCGTTGGATGCAGCGTCCTCGAGAATCGGAATTGCAATGGAATAAAATGAGGGAATATTTTAATATATTCCATTAATGAAATGGGATAAAAAGGGAGAAACGTATCGAGAGAATTGCTAAGAATATAGCTGTATAAACGAGGCGAGGAAAATGTGTCGAGGTGAGGATTGCTTTGTTTCGTTTCTGCATGTGCGTGAAAAACTATACTTGGATTTTAGTAATGCAACAACGAAATACAAAGTGGACCGTGAAACGAATCCAATAACGTTTTTCTCTTTTTTCTTCCATTCTCTCTTTTTCACTCGACTCACGCAAAATCACTTATATATATATACCATATTTTTTAAAATAATTTCCAAGTTTCCAAAAAATTCAAAAGACCCTGCATAACTGTACAACTGTGAAACAGTCGTGTTAATTACATATTGTTACGTGCACAGACAAACAATACGAGTTGTCGAATAAAACTTTGATTCAAACTCGAAAAGTTGAAAGAAATTGGAAGAAAGTCGACGGCGACAATACCGAAACGTATAACCTTTGTAAAGCTTCCGTGCATGGAACGACTTAGATTCCACTGCTATTTCCCATTCTCGTTCGTAATAATCTTGGACGAATATCGGATATCTTGGAACGATGATTTACGATGATATCGTAAACCTTTCGTTTTTTTCGATGCAATGATTTTCGCGGTGGGACGAGCGATTGAAACACAACATCGACTTATCATACCGGCTGGAAATCGCATTTTCGCGATACGTTGGGTAAGCGAATCACGCGATTTCCGTGATCGATATCCCCGGGGGTGGCCGCCAAGCAGAAGCAGCGCGATAAAAATGCGAAATATCGTGTCATTTGCACGCGACTGAGAAATTGTTTCCACGAAATATGAAAGTCTGATGCGGGTGAAAATGTAGACATCTGTTCGATGTAGCGTTACTTGGTGTTTCCACTATGTAATGTTTGTTGCGTTTGTTGCGAAACGGAGAGAGAACGGAATTCGCGTTGCGCGTTGTTACTGTGATTTTTCATTCGGAAAATCTGAGTTTTAATGAGAATCTGGTTTCACGTTTTATTCGAAACGTTTTCTTTTCACAATGAAAAAAACATTGTTCGTATAAACAATTTTTCTACGTACTACGTCTAAAAAAAAAGACATATTAATTTTAAAACTATTAAAAGAGAACGTTTCGTGATCTTTCGTGTAACGTTTGCACTATTCTTCTCCCTCTTTCTCTGATTCTTAATCTTTTCCATTCATCGATCACGAATCGTTGAATAATTAAAGAGCATTAAAAAATTAGCGAGGAAGAAATTGTAAACAGATACTTGGATTAAAATTAATTAACTTTACAGATACGATATAAATATTTATATTTACGATTGTACATTAAAATTTATATTCATATTCTAATTACGTCGAATTAGAGAGTCAGAAAGGATGTACCAATTTTTCGAACACGAGTTCCAAATAGCGATATCTCAACTTATCTTAAATATTTTCCAATAAAACGTTTCGATGGAATTTCATTGCACGCCTTTACAAATATGGAATAATTGTGAAACGCCAATTCAGGAATTCAGCACCCATCCAATCTTTGGTCAACATCCTCGAACGATTGGAGTAGGATTCGAGTAGAGATTGGAGTAGGAATACGAAGTACGTGCCGGCTGTTCATTTGCTTTTTACGGGGTTAAGTCGATACACTGTTCGATAATGTCAAGAAGCTCGTTCACGGCAATAGGAAATAAGTGGCGCGACAACCTTTGCTAAACCTCTGATATCCAATGGGAAATCTTGCACGTTCCTCCTCATAACTCTTTCTCATTTTTCCATTGGGAGACATTTTTCAATACTGTCTCCCATGAACGGCTCGCACGATTCCTTGGCCTGCGAGATACTCTTGGAAAAATACCCATCGTGCCACTGCTTGTCCCAATCGAGCTGTATCTTCGATGTGCAACCGCTGTTTAAACGAATATCGGATATCTTTGTTTTGTAGAAAAGTTATAAAATCCAGAAATTGGCTGTAACGATAGGAAAAAAGAAATTTGTGAACTTGTACTAAACGAAAGTTTGATAGGAAAAGTAAAATCATTTTAAATATAGCGTGCTATAGATAAATTTTCTTATTTTTATATTATATACATTTTGCGCGTTTTAAAAGATATATTAAATCTTTATCCTTTTATCCCATAAAACACGTTTGATTAATTTTATATAATTAAACTCAAATCAATCGATCGAATAAAGATCCTATCTTCGCTTTAAACGAAGAACATTTTATCAATCAATTTAGAATTCAACATATCTTTAGTAAGATTTAAAACTCGCATTAAACGTTATTAAAATTGGAAAAAATTTAAATCGTTATGACTTCGAATATAATTATTTTCCGTCAATTGAAACATTATTAAAAGCATGGAAGCTTCCTTTAAAACGTTTGTTCGTTTAATTTGATACGACTTCCGGTTTCCGAGATATTATCGTGTAAAGAAAAGATAATTTTTAATCGTTTACCTTAAACCTGATTAAACTCTATTAAAATTAAAAAAAATTTGGATTGTAATTTCGAAGATAATTATTTTAGATCAATGGATGGAAGATCATTAGAAGCACGGAATCTTCCTTTTCGAAATGCTTTTTCGTTTATCTCGATACGATTTCTGATTCCCAAAATATCATCGTGTAAAGAAAAAGATAATTTTGCAAGTGCATTTCTAAGAAAAAATATAGATCACTGGCCCATTCATAATCGTCTTAAATATTATCTGGAATCTTTATATCTCGATTGAGATATCGGAATAAATCGAAAAATATTAGTTTTAATGGCTTTTCTCTATTCTCTGAGTGGATTGTGATGAAAATGAATATATTTTTTATATGAAAACATTAAAAATTCTGTTTGCGACTTTGTGAATATAATATCTTGTCGCGATGCAAAATGTATAAAAATATTTAAGTTGTATTTTTCGCATAATATGACATATTTTCTGTAACAATATAATAGCGTAGTACACAATGTGAAAAAATATAGAAAAGGAGGAGCATATTTGTGTAGAAAGTTGCAAAATAATGATATAATACGGTATATATAGTAATTTCCGTGTACCGAGAGTGGAATACCAAAAGTTGGAAGTTACATAAACTACTGTATAGCCGCAAAACCCATGTTGGATCAAAAGGTGATGCTTACTTCGAACTATTTCGGGAACTATGAAACCAGTCCTGAAAGCATGACCCCGGAAAATCCCTATGTCTGTTATGGAGCTACCATTGTCGCTTTAACTCGAAAAAATTTTTTCTATTTAATTTTTTATCGTACTTACTTTTATCTCTTTTGAATTTATTTGAAAATTTCTCCGAATGAGTAATGTGAATTCTACGAATGTTTTAAAACTCATTTAAAACTTGTTATTAAATAGTGGAAATACAGATTAAACTTTTTCAGATTTTTTCTATCGTTTAATGCAAAATATATGAAATTAAATACTTAAGATAATCGAATATATTGAGATCAATTATACATATTTAACTCAAAAATTAAATGAATTTCAGTTATGTAGTTTTATAAGTCGAAAAAAATTAAAAACGAAGGAAAGAGAACAATACATGATCAATTCTTAAGATTGTTTGTACACAATTCTCGAAAATTCTCATCTATATAACTATACAAATTTATCTTCTAATCTGCTTTTCATTACTCAAACATCTGTTAGAAAATGTTAATCTCTCTTTCTCTCTCTCTCTCTCTCTATCGTTACACAATATATACACGTTATATAATGCAAAGTTTGTACAGATCTCAATCTCGATCTCATCCTCCAATGTCACTGACTGTTCATTCATACTCTCGTCTGGAAATGTTGGTTATCTCTGTGGTTTCTGCGGTCTTATCCAGTATATATAAATACATGGATGGTTTCCGCACGAAGTGAAGACAGAAACCAGAATTTATGTACTTCGTGTGGTGAAATTCTTTACATGCATAATCATGGATGTAATTGATAGACTTAGCGTAGGATTGCATCCTTTCAAAATAGATTATTAATTAATTTTGAGGCAAAAAATACCTTTTTAATGTCTTCATTTTCAAACTCAATTTGGACAAATATCTTTAATGACGCAATACATATGCGAAATAGCAATTGTTCATTAGTCATTTGCACATATTATATGTACACGTAATAGCGTTTCCATGTCACGTTTCAATAAAATCCAACATATTCGCGCAATTATTCCGAATCCCAAATGTGTGATGTCTTCGAGAGGCATCAACATAAGTACGTGATTCAATTCGCTCTCGATTTCAACGAATTTCGATCTAAGATTTCTTGCAAGCTAACATTTTATCTCGTAGTATTATACGTACGTTATGGTTTGTAGTGCAAATATGAAGAAGCATGTGATATTATTACAGGACAAAGTAAACAAGGATAAATCGGATTCATAGTTCATTTGTAAATAACGTATAACCAATATTAGCTGAACGGTTGTTTGCCATAATGCAAACGTAAGAGGCTTTTCCACATTTTTACTTGCCACATTCGATACAAATAGTGAAGGATTAAAACTTATGAAATACTGAAACGCAAATTTAGCAATCCAAATGTTATTAAAACTCATTTGTACTTGTAACGCGTATTTATGAATTGCATTATGAAGCATAACGCATAGTAAATTTATACACGTCATAAATTTTTCCAAGAAAACGTGAAAGATGAAAAAGAATTTTCCACATATTCGATTTTCCTTTACGTTTCGTGTACGCGTTCGGTATAAATGTTGCCATCAATATGCACAACCATTTTGAATTTCGTTGCATTTTCTCCACGTTTTACAATTGCCTTTTGTACTCATGAAAAATTTATGCCAGCAAAGACTCGCTTCGATTTTTGATGTCGTATTGAATACGTTAAAGCAAAATGTTCTAAAGTTGAAGTCATTTGTATTCAATTGCCATTTTAGCAACTAGCACGATTTACTGCAACTGGCGGATGGAAGCGCAAAGTAGATCGAAGCGGTCTTAACATGCTGGAAACTATTTCAATGGCCAAAAGCCGCTTTTAACCGAAACCTAGACCGAAGTTCCTTAGAATTTCCACCTTACTTATCGTTGGAATTTCGTCAATTTTTTTTTCTTGGGTATGCAAACAATCTTTGTTACAACATAAGATATTAACGTTTATATTCTATGATCAACAATAATTCTTATTTAACTTGGATTAACTTGAATTCCATTTATCTTCCGTTCTCGTGCAATATTCATTATTATTTATTCGTCACAGTTTATGGAAAAAGAATAGATAAAATTATAAAATAAAATTTGTTTCTAAATTTCCTTGCAAATATTCGGTCTCCAATTAGATTTCTATGTTTGATGAAATTAAAATTAGACGATTCGGGTGGTGAATTTTCCATAATTTTCCATAATTGTTGAACGGAATTTTAATAAATGTAAGAGGTTGGATTTCAATCTTGACTCGATTCAAACAATTTGAAACAACTAAGCGGAGGGTATGAGAAATATCGCAAACTTTGTGATTGAATTTTGTGACACGATTAGATTTCCCTCTACTTTGACCAGATTTTGGTTAGGTTGGCCAACTTATGTGTAAATTTCTTCAATTGGACGTAATCTCTTGCAATTCTCGTTAATTTTAATTAATTACAACCTGTTTTGGTTCAACTTGTAGATGTATGCGCTGATTCTACTTCAAAGTCCTCTCCAGCTTAATCTAATTTCATTTGGTATTCTTGTTTACGAATTAAATTAGCTGGAACAGAGTTGTTTCTCTCGGGGATATTAACGAAAGAAATATTTAAATTTTTAGTTATAGATGTAGATGCTATTTAAATTAGAATATCAGAAAAATTACAAAAGATATTTTTTTCAAATGTTTTTAATTTCATTTTTAATTTTACTGATAATAATGAAACATGACTTTGGTTCAAAAAATCATAAAAAATAATCATGAATTATTGAAATTATTTTGCTAGAATTAACTTAATTTAAAATATTAAAATTTAAAATATTTAATTATAATATTAAATTATTTGTATGAATATTTAACGGTTTAATTTAAAACATTGATAAAAGTAACTAATTTATCGAGAAAAAATTTCGTATCTCTGCATATCAATTCATGTGTACGTAATACAGAAATGCTGACAAAGAAAGACATAAATCTCGATTACACGATGACATTGTGAAAATGACAAATAAGCATCATTCTTAACTTTTCGTTTTCTATTTAATTTTGTTATCCCATAAATATTCTTTACATATTTCACAATACACACAATTCATGTACATATATATCGATATGCATTATTAAATTTTCTGATCTTGTAAAATTATATACATATAAATAATAAAATTCTTGCAGAATTTTAATATAAAAAATGAAAAATATCTTGAAATTTAAGAGAAATTCAAGGAAGCTAAGAAAATTTCAAAACAAAGCAATTGAAGTGGAAGGCACGATTGTTTGAGACGACAACCTATGTAAATCAACTTAACTTCTGCTCTTGTTCGGATGAGTGTTGAAAAAAATCGAGACAAATCCTGGTTAATTGGGAGGAATTCCGAAGGAAAAAAGAAAAGAAAGAGAAAGAACGAAGTTAAATAGAAAATTCACGATAAGAGGGAAGACGAATTAAAAGGTATCGAGAAAAGTTTCGAAGTCGAAAGAATTAGCCATGTGAAAGGAATAACGTTTAAGTGAATGAAAAGAAAGAAGCTTACCATTTGTGTATTCGAGTATCTTGTACCTTTCTAAAAGGAGCAAATAAATTTTATCCTTTTATCGATGATTTGGTAATGGTATCACGGTTTCGCTTAAATAAACACGATCGTCTTTACATTACTTATGTAATATAAATTTGTACGTGAACATATATTTTAATTTGTAAAAATTTTAATATTTTTAATACATTTTTACGTATATTTTGAATGAACATAAAATAATATAAAATTTTTAGAATGTTATCTAAAGTTTCCAAATCACTCTTTAAAACTCATTTTTATAGATATTGCAACTTTAACAGTAACAGCCGTTAATAGTAATTGTACTACAAAGCGCTGTAAGCGTTTAATTGTGAGACATGAAAGGAGAATATTGGAAACTGGATTAATAAAATTTGCATTTATCGTTAAAAAAATATCTCTAATTTATACATCAAATAAAAAACATTAACATTTATATTAAAAATCTGAATCTTTCGGAATAACCACCTCGATCCAATATTACCTGATTAATAAAATTCCCATCCCTGATCCACCAACCGCAAATAACAAAATCGAAATTGCAAAGCATTAAATTTCTCTCCACTATATCCAATTACTCCGATAATTTCGATTAAATTAAACCGCAGAAAATATAAACGTGAATTCGCACACCGCAAACCATTCAAGAAATCCAAGAAACTAGTCCAACTAAATGGAGGGAAACGCGTTTCGACAGGCCGGTTGTCGACAGAGTTACAAAAGCAGGGAGGGATTTCCTTCAGACTTATCAGAGATCGGTTGAGACGAGGTCGAAGCTAATCAGTGCAAGTCCCGGAAGTATATAGGTGGAAAGTTCCACCGTAATCGATGGATCTGGGTTGGGTCGAAATGGCTCCGAATCGTGTCCTGTCGAACCGATTGATTTGATCGAAGGAATTCGAACAAATGTGCTGCCTCTTCCTGACAAATATACAATTCCAACCCGCATGAATGTTTACGCGGAACAATTTGTTAAACGATCGGTTGCTTGTACGAGTATAATAACGATTTAACTTAAAAAGCTGTTAAATGTCTCGTTACTTAAATCATTTCTATAACATAAAAGTAATAAATTCTTTTAAAAAATTTATTTTCATCTGTCGTTAACTAAAATGCACAATCTCTTTTATTTTACATTTGCTTACACCCACTTTTGAAATTGATAGATATAAATACAGCACATATTTACCCCAGGTTAAAGAGGGAAAAATAAATCAAGCTTGTGCTTAAAAAAGAATGGCGAGGCATGCGACACAATGGTATCATCAATCCTTCTACGTGATTTTAATTAATATTACTTATCACGTTCTACAAATCACAAATTAATATTGAATTCATTCATTGAACAAAATTTTTAAGCTCTTTCGTTTGATTTCATAAAATTTCCGAGAAAAACCTTCCACCCCGTTCATTTTATTTTACTCCAATAAAAATTCGAAATTAATTTTTCCACGAACACTTGTGCATATTGTCTTCATTAACCGAGCGAACAAAAAAAAAAAAAGAAAAATCCAGCGACCTGTCATTTCGACAATATTTCCAGATCCCAGTTTAAAAAGAACGGAAAAACGAAACAAACAATTCATTTGTCCCACACATACAAATCCCATTCACCGTCGCAATATCGAATATCGCCTTGTTCGGCCCATATCATCCATCATCGATTCTCCCATTGTGCCCAACGATTATTTAAATTCAGATCGATAATCCACACCGTTCATTACTCAATCGAAGGAGGCGAAAATCGAACAATCCCTCTCTCCCCCTTCCCTCTGTATCTCGTAAGCAAAAGCAGTTGTCCATTATTATTTAAGTTCCTCCCTTTCTCTCTCTTTCCATAGAATGAACGAGCCTCGAGGTTTGATTCATCGCTGGATGAAACTCGTCGTCTAAGTTGCACGTCGTGAGCAATCAGCAAAGCAACGATTCCCATTGTCAGGGATGTCGTGGGCAGGGCGAAAGTTTGGCCTGGATCTTGCACCATTGCCCGATCAAATTCAAAGTTTCGACACGTTACGTGTGCAAGTGGTAGGTTCGAGAAAGTTTCCAATCCTTCTCTCGCTTCGCGAGAACGTTTGAAGGCTTTCACGCTATTCCAACGCCATCTAGGTGACGGATGAAAGAAGCAAAGCACTGGCTACCGGAAATGGAGCTCTTTCGCTACGTGCCTGTTCAGAACGCGGCTGATTAGAGTTTTCGAGCTCGTCTCCCGCGTAACGCAACGAGTTAATTTCCCGGGCGAGGACTGCTCGTGGGAAACTCTGTTATTTCTTGAACAGAGATGTTCCCTTTTAGGTTGGTTAAAATGGTGTTTTCTTTCTTTGTTAACAGCCTTTCTCAGCGAATGATGTTTCGACGCGTTCGTTCGTCGAACGGATAGGAATTTTTCAAAAGAGCCGTTTTATTTCGTGAGAAAAGGGTGTAATACGAATTTTATTCTTTTAAGTTTTATTTCTGCTTTAAGTTTGCTGCTTGAAATTGCGATTGTTAAATTGTAGGAGAAATTGAGAGATTATTTCACTTGTGTATTTCGAATCTCTCTAGATTATGGAATTAGAGTTTTCGAGGAGAAGGATAAAATACGAATGGACGGCGATAATCTTTGCAGAGTAATGAATTCGCTAAGTATAATTGCGTCTGAGAAAATTAGGGAGGAATTATCCTTAGGCATGAGGGAAATCATTCCATTTTTGAGTGTTATATTGTTATGAAAAAATTGAACAAGAAATGAAAAAGATTATAAATTCTGTATTTTTTTCGAAATATATAATATCTCGAAAAAAAGAAGAATTACAAGCTTATTTTAATCAAAGAATATTTGTATCAACAATTTTTTATGATGTTGGTATTGCGTTGAAATTTATCTGAATATCCAAGGTATTGTGTTTCTCACGAGAATGATTAATATTTAAGAAGCAATTCTACTCAAATCACGATTAATGGAAGATACGTGGTCGAAATTAAATTTGAAATAATAATGTTATCTTATCATCGATAAATTATAGTGATATAATGTTACTAATGTATTATGCAGATATATTCAAGAACATTTCACATTCTACATATTTTATTTTCTTTAAAGAATGAATGTATTCTTGTTCTACTTCAATTATTATTTCCATCAATGATTAAACTTTTTGACTGACTATATTTAATTTCTTTCTACTCTTTCAAATTGGCAAAAAGATTTAATCATTTAACGAGTTTTTAAAAATAATTAAAAAGATCGATTCGTGTGATCTATCAATCTATATTTCAATTTCATTTCACGAAGCTTTCGATCCAGAAAGTTCTTCTATCGCAGAAGCGCAGAATGTTCTTGGAAATTTTGTATATCTCATCTATAATACATCAAACATTCGTGAGAGAAATTTATACGGAAATCTACACGCGACAACCCGATTTAATAGAAGATAGAAATTAAAAGGCATATCGTATTCTATTTGACGAGAAATAACTATTACCGTGAAACGCGTGCACCGATATCGATATTTCTTCGTGACGGCCATTATTGCGACGAGTTCCTGATGCAATTTTCATTAACCGATACATCTGACACGGAATATACCGGATCCATGGAAAGCTATATCCATGCACTCGACGCAAATTTGCATCGTTTGTATCCATTAGAATTTGAAAATTTCACAACGTCCACAAAGAATACGCGTCGTCGTATCGATGGACATTTTCACAACTACCAAACTTTATTTCTTATCGCGAGTGTCCACTGCAAGAGTTAAAGGTCCAATTTATTCACGTGTCAGGAGAAATGTAACGTAACACGGGACTCATTTTTCTCAATCTACTATTCCTGTAATTTGTCTCCATTTGTAATTTTATATTTTCGTCTTACAACACGAATATACGAAAAATCTTACGCTATTTTCAATTGTCATAAGAATAAATTATTTAATTCGTTGCAATGGAATTCGTTAAAAAATTAAAAATATTCAATCCCTTCGTTTTTCATGGAATTTTCATCAAATGTGTGAAAATTACTACTTACCTTTCGGTTCCAAAATTTCGTCCTGTGTCGTCATTCAATTTGCATGCACTTCCATTTTCAAAGCATTTGTTGGAAATCGTGTCGGAAATTATGTCCATTTACCGAAAACACATTTTGGTAAATGCAAAACCATACCGAATCACGTACCGCTATTTTGATAATGGTATTTGAAATCAAGGATTCAAACGTTCCCAGGACATTCGATTCCTCGATATTCCTATCTCTTCCCGTCACATAGTGGTCAAAGATTCGTGCAATGGCTAATAATTCTCCTGGGTAATGCCCCTCTCGTCTACAATTCATCACATCTTAAACAAACTTTCAAGAATGATTTTCGAACACGAATCTCCCAAGAGTCTGCATATTTTATCATTTTCCCGGCCTCGTTGAGGAAGATACACTTTTGAAACTTTTTAAAGTCGTTTTATCGAGATCTTTACGAGGTGTTTCGTAATATATAAGAATGGAAAAATATTATTTATACGTATAAGAATGTGCACGAAGAAATGGAAATTTATTTCGTGTAAAAAAATACATTATAATAAATATTTTATACATACATTTTTTATTTAAATTTTTCGTAAATACATAAAAATTGGTAATTCAATTATTATGTATACCGTACACTGTTAGCCAGAAAATTTTTCGTATATGAAAAATAGTTTTTATTAAAAATATTTTATTAAAATTAACATCATTTACATCATTATGTATTAATACATAATGATTATACATTTAAATACAAATTAGTAATAACATAATATCATTTTTTTCAACATTTTACAATGAAATTTCTGGCATATTAATTCAAGTAATAAAAATAACATTTTTACAGAGCGTGTGAAAACTTTTATCGACTTTATTTTATATTTGCATTTTTTATCACGGAAATAACGTAGATACGTGGTTCCAAAACGAGAAGCTTGCTCGAAATACGAGTTTATAGAATACGTGGAAAGGATTTCTGGAAGCGTGAGGGCTATGCAATTAAATCCTCGAGCTCGTGTGTCGCCATTTAGTTGGCCGCAAATTTCTACATTTACCTCGCGCTCTCCCACTATTCCATTCTGCTCACAGATTATTGCTCCAGTTCGTATTTGCCGAGTGTAGCTCCAGAAGCCTCCAGAAGCTTTCTATTCCCTCGTAAAATATTAATTTTTTAATTAAAATAATACGCCGTCATAACTATGCTTGGAAAAAATTAAGTATCACTAACAAGGTTTACATTGGAAAGCTTCGAATAAATTTCTTCTGTTCTGGTTTTGGATTGCAAATTATTTTTTTTTTTTAATCATTGATATTTCTACCTTTGGTGAGTGAAAGTATAATAGAAATTTTAGTATCAAAAAAATAGTAGAATAGAATAATTGTGATACTAAAAGTAATGGAGGTAAATAGAGAAATTTTCAGATGATGAGTGAAAGTGTAACAGAAATTTTAGTAGAGAAAATTTTATTATCAAAAGATAGAGATAAATAAAGAAATTTTCCTAATTCAATAATAAGAGGAATAATATTATAGAATTTGATCAGTTTTAAACCTGATTCGAACGAAAAATATTTGCAAGATTTGCACAATTATTTATTTTTCAAAAAATGGAAAGTGAAAAGTTATAAAGCGCAAAGAAATATCTCTTGGTTAAATCCAACTCAAAAATTAGCCATTTTACGCCATTATCTTCTGAAGTATCATCTTAATGTAAACGAAAATTATAATAAATTTGATTTATTATACGTGCCAATTAGCCAATGAAATACAAAAGAAAAAGTTTAAAAAGACAAAAAAAAATTTTATAAATTCTTATTACACAAAGTCAAAACGCGAATAATCCTTTTTTATTCCATGTGGACATCAATCAATTTCTTTGTCAACGAAAATCACCCTTGGGCGATCAAATCGGTAGTGTGGAAACCCTCACGTTTCTCTCTTCCATTACGCCTTAAGCGATTCTTTATTAAAGAGGGTATGCTAGACAGAGTTCATTATTAAATTTTTAGTAGGAATACTTGGAGAGGTCGAGTTTTCGACGACTAAATAAATTTTTTCCCGCGCGAATCACTTGACCCGCGTGCATCGCGATTCATTTATTTTAGGGACGTAAGATATGGTTTGTGATAGTTGACCTAATTCGAAGCACCTTCCTCCACGCCACTTCCATTGTTCTTCCATTGTTTTCTCTATTAATCACATAACCACTGAACAACTTTAAATCATCCATCTTTGCTGTCTTAGTTAAGATCCTAGTTCTAAACTAATATCGTATAAAAATATAAAATTTTATGTAATGAATAAATGTTGTTCAAATAATATTTCTAGAAACAAAGTATATATCTTTTCGTGTTGGCAAAAATTAAAATCTCCCGATAATCATATTTTTTATTAAATGGCTCATTAATTTCAATTCTGGTCACAACACCGGGTTAAAGGAAAATTGAATTCGACCGAATTTTATCGACCAGTAATCAAATTTTCATACAGTACGGTATACACATAATCGAACCATAATAAATTCGTATCAAACTTTGAACTCGACCCAAAATTCCATTAGCATTAACATAGCCGAATAAACTTACTGACAACATTAATCTAATGTTGCAAGTAGACCGCGGACAGCGAGTCTAAAAACCATCCTTTGTTGTCACATTGACATCCGGTTTCTTTATTTACCAAAAATACTTTCCTTCTTTTTCCTCTGTGAGAGATATCTTATCTGCTTCTCAATGAGAACTTGCCGTATTTTGGCAAGTTCTTTCGCATCTCACTTTTGTGCCTCGAATCTCACCATTAAATAAAAGTTGGAAAGAGAACTACTGCGAAAAAACTTTGAAAGTTCTTTCCTTACAACATTCGTTGTGTAATGCAAAAATAAAAATTCTACACCCGAATTTATCAATTTTGTAATAAATATTTTATAACATATTCAAATACAAAAATGTTGGAATATATTTTTATAAAACGAAATTTCGAAATTTTTAATAAAACAAATTGAGCAATGTCAGTCATATTATTATTCATTCAATTTGTCTTTGAAATGAATTTTTTAATTTCAATTTTTTAATTTTTAATCGAATTTAATTTCTATTATAGCTTTCAATTTTTCACCTACCTTTCATTCTTAAAAGTATAATATCACTAAAATATTATTTGTATACCATTTAAACTGTACATCTCTAAAAAATCAAATTAATTTATATATTTATTTAACAATCTGAAAATACAATTTTTTTCTATCATAGACTTGACTCTTTTTTCAAAATTATTTATTAAGATTTATTAAAAATTTATATTTATTTGATATTTTGCATCAAGTTACTTTCTAAAGTAAGAACAAATTTCTCAGCATCTTCAATCTTGGTGGTTGAGTAGAAGTAAAAATTAGTGACCGCTAATTAGGCTGCATCGATCTGCCTCCGCGCTCTCTCTTTCTCAAGTAGTACAAGCGTACGTATATAACGGCGTACGTGACACAGAAACACGAGGCGAAGATGTCACGCCTCGTTGCCGAAGAATTCTCAAAGCGATTTACAACTCTGTTTATTCCCGTCCACGATAAACTACCACGTCTTCGAACGTGCACGAGCGTTCACGAACTTTCAGAAATTACATTCCTCTGATAAGACAATGAATCTGATCCGAATCCATTTGTCGCGACGAGACCGGAACGAATCTACGCCACACGTTTCTCTTCCTTCCAGGGATCTACTCGGTCTTTCCTTTGGATTTAACTGCACTTTTATACAAACGTTCTTTGCGCACGAAGTTCATACTCGAGATTCTTAAAAAGTTCCTTTTGAAAGGAAAATATCGTTACTCTTGTTTCCTACTTTTTTTCTCAGATAAAGAAGTATCTACGTGTCGAGAATCAGTTCAATTGTCTTCAGAGTAGAAGTTGGTAGAGTAGAAAAGAAGCGTTGCGATATACAACAAATATGTTGAAAGCAAGATGATCCTTTTTTTTTTCCTTTTGAAAAGAATTTCGTACTCGAATCGATAATATCCTTGTGGAATGGAAATTATATTACATTATAATAATTTATAAATTCCAATTTTTATTAATTCCTTTCTTTTATTTGTTAACATATCAGAGACATTTATGGGAATAAGAAAAAATATTTTCTTTTCTTCATAAAGTAACAACGCAACTACTTCTCATCAACATATCAATTTTTTTGAATTCAGTGTACATCTCGTTTAAAAGTAAGCATCAATGTTGAACGTCTCTCAAAAAATTGCATGGTATCCCCGTTTAACCACGTCATACATATATATATATATATACTACCAGGCAGGGATTATACGGTAAATTTAGCTTGATACGGACAGGACATACTCGTAAACAGAAGAATAGCTCGGAAAATTCGCCTAGCGTCGTAAACAGCCGTGCAATTTGTCCGTTGTCCGTAGGTGGATAATAGGAAATTAAGTACTTTGGAGAACGCGGCGAGCGAGTTGTGGCCACGTCTCGTTGCGCATTATTGAAAATTGTTTGATCATCAGAGAATTCCATTAGCCGGCGGTGAAGCATTAGGTATACCTTTATTTCGCGAGTTATTTCATTTTCTCTTTTTTCTATCGCCCGAGGGAATTCCAATGGCAATATTCAGAAACGCGTCGATCACACACGTGTCCACGCGTGTCTACATCTATTTTCACGAAATTATCTCGCAAGTGGCGCGTGCGACCGATCGATTACGATACTGTTTTAATAAAGTTGGAATTTTTTTTCGTTCGGAAAAGAAGTTTTAGGGAGGAAAGTACACATTTGGTATCGAAGTATTCGAATTTATGGAACACGATTCTCTTGTATTTTTAAGAATAATTTAATTACACGTGAAATAATAATTTTTCGAAAATTTCCTCCTTCTATTGGAAGGAAGGTTTCGCCGTTTCGTTCACTTCATAACCACCATTTTGAATTTCTCTGAATTTTCTGTTTGCTCAGAAGATAATTATAATTTTTAATCGATTAGCTTTCGTTTAATAACGAACGAGATAAAGTATATCTTAACTTTTAAACATTTTCGAATCGTTGTCAAAATTACTATGATAATATATTTTAAATTTTAGATTTAATCGAATAATAAAATGAAATTATAACGAATAAATTGATTCATATGGTGGGATATTTTATTAAGAATATAGTTTTCAGCTTTATAAGCTAATAATCGATTATTCACTTCGATCCGTCAACCATAAGTTCAAGTTATCTTCTATTAATAAACTTGAACAGAAGTAGGGGAGGGGGGGAGCTTGTGCAAAGCGATGAAAATGTTTATCGAGCGTTAAAATGTCAAATAGCTACTACTTGCACACCGTAATGAAAGTTTCAAGCTAATTACACCCTGCCCATAAACTTTCTACAATTACACCCCTAATAATCAAACTTTGCAATATCGTTAATTTTTGACTTCTCCTGAAACCGGTTACATAACAATTTATTTCATAACACTGATTGATTTAAATTATCAAATTTCTCCTTTATTTACTCCTCGTAAATTATTTATTTATTTATTTTTTCACTCGTTAAGCACGTTTACTTTATTTTTTTATTTCGCTAACCCTCTCTCGGTCTTAATGTTAAGAGTCTCGAACACAAAGGAAGCGTTTCTCGTTCGGATAAAGGTTTGCCCCGCTGCAGGCGGAACAGAGTTATTAGAGTTACAAAAGAATCTGTCGTTTTAAGACATTGCTTTCAAGCGAAATGAACTTCCCGCTCGTGAATCTCGTCATTAAGTGTATACAATGCAAAGAAAGTACGTGTACTTCGCAATAGGAGTAAAAAAAAAAAAAGAAAGAAAAAAAAGAAAAAGGAGCAGAGAGAGGGAGAGAGAGACGAGGAGAACTCTCGAACATCGAGATCATAAAAGATGGAGGAACAGAGGGTGAAAGTATTATTACTTTCGGACTGTCCCGCGCTTGGAAGTTTCAAACAATTTGATAAAAACTTGGACAATCAATGGGTTCTCGAGCGGTTATTTCTGGACAAAGGAAAGTGTAGTTAATTCGTGTCGAAACAGATTCAGTAAGTTGTTGTTCGCAATTTCTTCTCCGATAATGGAGAAATTAAGAAAGAAGTCTTATCGATGCGATTTCCAGTGTGTATTAGGAAAAAGATTTATTTTTCGACAATTAGACGATATAAGATTATATTCAATGACACTTGATATAATTTTTATTACCAGATGGAATATTATATTAATTACAATGCGTCATCGAACGCATTATTCCATTATTTATTTATGCAATCGTGTAAATATTTCTTTCATTCGACATTTTATAATTATTCTCTGCTTTATTCACACTATCTCGTACAATGTAAAAAAAAATAGCTACGCCGTACTTACCTTCGTTAGAATATCCGACATTAAAGCATTTATCCCTTCCATCATCCGCAAAGATATTTTTAAAACATCTAATAATTAACAAAGCGGAATGATCGATTACAAAATTGGAAAAATCTGATTCATCCTTCATAATCATCTTTCGAGTCGCGTTGTCAAAAATTTTATCACCATTTAATATCATGATAACGTGAAACTCGAAAGAATGATTCGAAGCGTATGCTTCGATACTTGGTGCTTACCGCGTAATGAATCAAAATGTTAAAACTTATGGAAGCACACTGACCCACATTTCGAAGAACAGCCGCTACTTTCACGTACATTATATTCCTTAAGATTCTTGGTAGAGAGCGGAAAGTCTGAAAGAGGATAAAGGCGAAGACTGTGGAAAAACAGAGAGAGAGAGAGAGAGAGAGGATTGCACACCGTGTGTCTCTTTCCACCATTCTATCCAACAGCCTCTTCAACGTTTGTTAAATAAACTTTCC